>NW_009609980.1:18400-70970 GCF_000690535.1 Cariama cristata
AGGAAGAATTAACCATGTGGGAAGAGGACCCAGAAGGCTTCAGTAAGAAACGTGTTGTATAGTTGGTTGCAGTTTATTTAGATACTGGTTTAAGAGTTTCATATCTGCATTGCCTCTACGAATTGCTTACTGCAATATTGGCTGTTTTATTTTCTGCAGTCTTGTTACATGGACAAATATTCCCTCTAGAGATTGTTTTCATAACAATAGATTTCTCAGTAGTCTGTGATACCCACATACCTAAATACTCAACTTTATTTGAACCGTAGCTGAAATAATACTTTTCCCTTTTCTTTGTGAAATAATAGCTGTAGAAGAGACAGGAGGAGATTCTTGGAAGTACAGTCTCAGAGTAAGTGTTTCAATTTGAAAGAAAAACGTTCAGCATTTCAGGATGCATTTCTTGATAGTTTGGTAACCAAGAGAGATGATACTTAGTCAAAAGATAAGCTTGTGGTTTTCAAAAATATCTTTAACTAAAGAAATTTCATTAGAATTAGTATAAATTAACTTTGTTAATTTATCAATATTCAAACATGCTCAAATACTCTAAAAACTATGCACTTCATATTTTAGGAGGGAGGGAAGAGGAGTTTGTTTCAGCATTTGCATTGTATAGTATCTGATGGTGATTAAACCTGGTAGAAGTTGTCTCTTCTTTAAACTGGTAACTGATATTATCACTTAGGACCTTGTTAGTAGACATGATGAATGAAGAAAGTTTCAGATGCATCTACATTAGCCTTCTAGTTCAGATCAAAAGTATGCTGTAGTGAATCTCCCAATTACAACTGCTGTGGTTTGCTTTGCAGAGAGATCTCAAAGTTTATTTGCTGGGTTACTTTCAATTTAAAGCCAAAAAACCCCAACCCTGTGCATCTAGTGTGTTCCAAGTGCAAATGGGTATGCAGTCCAGATGACTCTACTAGAGCTAGTCCAAAACGAAACCATGACATACCTGCAGTATGGTCACTGGCTCCTCAGCACCAGCTGTTTCGCTCCACAGATCCATTGTTCTTCTCTTGCAGAACTGGCTGATATAGATACAGCCATCAAACTCTTCCTAGAGTTAAGCTTACTATATGTAAGAGTGGTATTTCATATAATACTAATTTTGCTAAAGTATATTGCATCTTAAATGATGACCTTTGGTGTGAGGTATACAGCACTTAAAATTTTAGCATGAAATGTATTTAAATTGCCTTTATTTTGATAGATTCTAAAACAGATCCTTGAATTTTTCAGCCATGCACGGAAGTTCTTTTTATTGATATTTTCCATGAATATAATCAGACTCTTACACCTGTGCTTTTAGAAATGGTTCACAGTCTACACGGTAAGTTCTTTAAAAAAATAAAGGAACTGTAAAATACATAATTATTTACATTTACTTTTGTCAACTGTTAAACCATTTAACCTTGTGATATCTAATTTTATATAGTGCATTCACTCTGTATTTTTGAAAGAACATGTTAATATTTTGAAATTATTTCTAAACCTACCATAAGGAAAATGCAGTGTGTATCTAGGAAGTAGAAACCCTAAGGATTCTTTACTTTTCATCATAACTATTTTAGATGACCGACAAAGATTGGGTCATTTCTACTTCCAGGAGGTTTCAGGCTTTCTTGAGAGTGGTTGACAGGCTTAATAAATTACGTAGGTTGTTTTTTGTGAGGAACTTCCTGTTCAAATGTTGCAAGGGAATTTATAGTAATTCTGCCATGTCTCTGCAAAAATCACGGGGAAAAAACCTTTAAAAGATTAACTTCGACTTAATGCGGTTATTTTGGAGAGTCTAGAGGACTTTGCAAATCTCAAGAATCTGCTTTAAAAATTTGGTGTTTTTCTGTATGAGGACTGAAGTCTTCATAGACTGAGGAATGATTTAAGTTTGCTTTCTATTCTATTCTATGATTCTTTGCCACCAAAGTAAGTTTTATAGTGGCCATGAATGATAATGAATGGTAGCTGCCACTTTGTTTTCCCTGTCATTTCAGCTTAGGTTGTTTCCACGGGTTATATCTTACCTGATTTACAACATTTTATATTTGAACTCACCAGAATGAATAAGTACATTGTATTAAATAGAAATCAATGCTCATTTTCTGAGGGTAGTTTCTGACTTCACAGAATCTCTCCATAAAATGCTTTGTGTACATATAAGTCTCAGGTTGATTTGCTGTGCTGTGATACTGGGAATGGTAAAAGGTTCCTTACAACAGAGTTGACAGTTATTTTGTTTTCCAAGAATTGTGAAAGTTAATACTTTTATGCTAAAATGTACACATATACTTTTTTTTTTTTTCCTGAAGTCCCTAATAGCCAGTTCTAGATGTTTTCAACTTCAGAGTTACTGTTGAAGTAGTAGATTATATTAAGAATTCATTAATTCTTGAGATTTTGGAAAATCTTTACTTATGCATTGTAAGTACACGTGCATGCATATATAAAGTATATAGGAACTAAGTGTAGGACTCTCTTGGAAATAGTACCACGTGGTCGACAGTCTTCAGCAGTTTGCAGGTTTTGAGTCTGTTCATTTAAAATACATGCTTCTGACTTACTTGCATGTTGCTGTTAAAAAATGTTCGGCTCTGAAGAAGTCAGTAAAAAATGGGGTATAAAAGCAGAGGTTTGATTTTAGTATATTCATTGTTTAAAGTATCAAAACTGAAATAACTGTACTCGTGAATAACACAAAAATAGCGAAGGAGTCTTAATTTACTGCATACTTAAAGTTTATAAATGCAAAGCTGCTTGTGTTCTTTGTTTTAATTACACTTTTTTCTTTATTTTTACTTTGCTTTGTAGGATCTACTAACATGGAAGATACCAGTGCTATACTGATTAAAGATGCTGGTAAATTGAATTTTACTTTACCTTTGAAGTAACAGAGCTGCTTTTGTGTATGTGCTTGACCTCTTAAAATTATATATGAAGAATTTGCAAGCTTTTTTTTTTTTAAGAAATTTGGAAAGTAGGACCTAAATCCTGTTTCTCCTTTTACTTGATGTCAGTCTTCACTTTTCAAAATGCTTATGTAAAAATATAGTGCTTTTTTCTGCCTTTTTGTGAAACAAACCCTTAGACAATCTCACTTACTGTCCTGTCCTTTCCTCTCTGCAAATAAATGAGGTACAGTACTTCTGTGGAGATACTCTGCCCATTTTAAAAGTAAGCAACTTTATGGCAAAACAAAAAAAATTGTGTAAGAACTCTGATGAAACCATTCTTGATGTTAGAATAAGACCTTCATTGTTCTTATGGCTTTTAACTGCTTTCAAGAGTCTGAATTTTCCTCTGTAAGACATTCTTTTACTGAAATTTCCTCCAGAGTTCCCTTCACCCCAGAGTCTGATAATATCTTTCTTCAGAAAGATATGCTTTAGTTTTGTGTTCTTTATTATGTTTAGTTTGTCAAAAATGGTATTTGATACTTAAATTAGTCTGATTATTTGGTATTAAAAATTAAATATTTAAGCAAACAATAAGCATAATTGTTATTTTTCCTCAGTGTATAATGCGGTTGGACTGGCTGCCTATGAACTATTTGATAGTGTGGATTTTGATCAGTGGTTTAAAAATCAATTATTAGCAGAACTACAGGTTTGTCATAACAGGTAAACACCTTTGTTTGTTATGCTTTCATCATTTAAATATGAACTGTTGATGTAAATCTGGTAAGATATAATGTCTAATAACTGCAGACTTGAAAAATACTCAATATTTAAACACATCCATTAAACAAGCAGAAGTATGAAATAATACAGATAACAGATACAGTCACAGAAGTGACAGCGTTCCTGACAGTTTCTGTTTATGTTTAAATTACTGTGTGGTGGGTGCTTCAAAGGTTCTCTAAGAATATTGTAAGTCTGTCCTCTTGCATATATTTGGTCTGACTAAACTTTCTCAGGGCAACCACCTTTATTCATTTAAAGAAAGGTATTTAGGCCTCCTGAGACCCCAGAGCCCTTTAGGCAGCAAAGTGCAATTGAAATCTGTGGAAATAATCTCTGTAAAACTGTAGCTTAGCCAAAATAGTGATTTTCTTTTTTTTTTTTTTTTTTTTGTTCTCTGCTACAAAGGGCTTGTATTTAAACTAATACTCTTCAGTGTTTTTTTGCCAGCAATAAAGTGGGGAGGTAAGGATTTGGGTTGTGTGATAAAGCGTGAATGATTACAGACTAGTTCTCTATAGAGTATTACACAACCCATCTGCTGTGGGTTTTCCTTCTCGCCAAGGTTCCCGTCACTTGGCTGGCCTTCACATGAGTACTTTCTTTTGTTCAGCGGATATCATAGGGTGTTCTGAAAGATCAGTTTTGCATCTCAGTACAGACTGAGCTAGAAGTCAGTATTCCTTCCTGTTCTTCAAACTGTCATTCTTCCCTCAGGGTAAGGACAGTGACTGCTATTGTATGTGTTAATCCTCATCAGATGAGGTCCCAGTCACCCTTTGAATAAGAATGTCCTATTTTTCTCATCAGCTATTAGCACTGACGCTAATGTCCTTTGAAGAATTTTACTTTTTTTTTTTTCTTCTACATTTGTAGTTCATCTTACCAGACATAATTCTTATCTGAAATTTACTAATACCCTTAGAAGCTGCTATAAATTGTAAATGATTTTCCATAATGAGTTTGTAGCCATCTTTTTTTTTTGTTTCCAAATGCCAGTTATAAACACTTTCTTTACAAATACGGTTCAATTTCATGTAGACTGGAAGATCCTGCTAAGCTTACAAATATTAAAATGCTTATTTTCATTACAATATACTTTTTAAAAAATGAGTTATTTACTTTTGGATGTATAACTTCAGTTCAGAGTCACAGAATAATTGTTACAGTTGTTTCCCTGGTGTCTCCTAGTGTTTTTATGCTTTTTCTCATTAGTATTTTTTTTTTTGTATGGTGTTAACTTCACCTTGCTATCTGCTGGTGGCCAAGTACTCTAATGTTAAGGCTAAATGTCAGAAGAGCAGGAAAAAATGAGAGATCTTGTATATATGGTTGATCTTTTGTTGTTGTGCTGCACCAGCACTGATCTCTGAATAAAGCTCTCATGGTATTTGTAGCACATCCTAGCTTTGACATTTTTATGCTATCCACCCATGCAACATAAGTAAAACTGACAAAAGTCTTCTACGGTTGATATAGTTGTATTTACAGTTGGGAAGACACCTGATGTAACCATTTGGTTGGCATTTGTGACATCTGAGGGTGAAATTCAGGTGGGGACAGGAGCTTCCAGTAGAAGTCATCCAGAAGTTTGAAACCATATTTGCTTGAACTGCTTCTACTGCCAGCTTCATTGGAGACCACCATGGGAAAAAGTGAGATGGGGTTGGTAGTTTGAATGGAGTACTGCTTTAGCAACAGCTTCAGGAATACATATGCAGTTCAGATAAAGCAGACTCAGGGATGTATGGTGTGCTGTCCCACAGAATGTCCCATGGTGGTTAGCATGCTTGCTCACAAAGTGGTTCACGTTTGGGAACACTAACCTGTGTGTTGTGAGCGGTGACTGTAGAGTTTGCTGTGTTTTGTTTTCTTTGAAAGTTTCATTGTCTGTTGATAGTCAGTCTGTCAACCATGACCATAGGAGAAATATGGGATTAATGAAAAAATATTCTTAAAGATTGTTCAGAAACATTGCATTGCCAAATTTATCACTTGTCATAATATTTCATTTTGTAGTGATTAAGGAGAAACTTTTCTGTAATTTGAAAATAGTTTACTGAATACAATTTTTCACAATAATTCAGTCTCAAACAATCCTGCTGAGAGAGAAAGTATTGATGTGACACATAGTACTTTGATATCAAGTGTGATACTTTTGACTTGAATGTCTGAATGCTGTCCAGGCTGCTTAAAGCTATCATCGTATGACTATTGCAACAGAAGCTGCTTGTTTTGGAATATGGTCACTTTTCCCATGTAAGCTTTAGGTCCAGCAGGGTTGATCTGCTTATACTTAGTGTGTGCACTTAGTGTAAAAGTTAATGATGTTCCAAGGGGTGAGTTTTTCCCAGAAGTAGTGAATGTAGAAAAGGAAAGACCTCAAAAATGAGCACCTATGAGCAGAAGAATTCCTAGGAACTTAAGGCCTTTAAAAAAAAACAAAAAAACCCCCAAAAAACAAACCAAAAAAGCCAAAACCAAAAGAAACCAAAAAACCAAAAACCAAACAAAGTCCAAACACACACTTAGCCCCTCAAAAAATCAAAATCACTCTATCTTTTCTCTACCAGGGAGAGAGAGAAAGAATGTAAAGATGCAGATAGGATGTGTGGAGTGTATAACAGATACCAGCTGAGTGAAAAATCCTTGCTGTTAGCAGACAGTTATGTACTTCTGTCATGTCATTTAAAACTCTTCTTTATGTGATAACAGTTTGAAAACACCAATCTCAAGAAAAACCTCTTAGTTTTTTAATATTCTGATTTTTACAAGGTTATGTATGAGGCATGAGCATTCTAAGAATAGAAAAAGTTGTATCGTCACAGAAATAGAAGGACGTTTAGTAAGGCAACGTCTTGTATAAGTCATGCTTCAGCATGTGTTGTTCACACTTCGCTGCCACTCAGTAAATCTCAAGCAACACTGGAGTGTTATTCCTCATTAGCTTTGTGTTCCAGTCTAATGAACTGCTGTATACATATTACTTCCACAACTTTCATGTTCTCTGAAGGTGTGTTTTGTTAATTATCTCATGGTTATGGGAATGTTTACTAAATCCCATTTTCTAAATGTAAAGAAACCTCAATAACTTCAGTTTAAATTACTGTCTTGATGGCTTACAAGGCAGAAGTTAATAAAATGAAAAGTACATTTAGGATAACAAGGCAAAATAACTTGTCAGTTAAAATTCTGTGAATAGTGTTCATCTTCCTTAACTTTATATATCTACAAGCTAAATATTTAAATCTGAGCTACTCTTCCTCATCAGCTTTTATAATCAGTGGAGAAAAATAGCAGCTCTCCAGAATGCTTTTCTTAATCATTATGTTAGCCAGTTCAGCTCATTCTTGTTCTGGTTCTTACTTGCCATTGACTCTAAAGCTGTTTGATTTGTGCCTTTGTTGCTGCAGTGGTACAAGACTAGGTAATGTCAGTTCTTTCTGAAAACAGTTTCAGACTGACATGAAATACTCTGGCAGTTACCATAATGCGGTACTTAAATACAATTTAAAAATGCAAACTTGACCTAAAATTTTGAGCATAAAAGGAATGTCAAGGAAATTGCTGGAAACTATGGTGAAAGCAGTAGAAGCTATGATGGCAGTAAGAAATGCTTTTTCTTTTATTGGTGTGCTGTGTGCAGAATAAACTGTATCTCTAGTGAGACTTTCAAGATTCAGTTATTTAGGGTGAAAGTTACGTTTTTCAGACTAAGTTGGTGTTTCCTGAGCCTTCTAGTGAAGAATTCTGATGGAAAAGATTTCTGCACTAAAGTTCTAAAGTTGGTCTTGATAAACTAAGTCTTTTAATAATTGTTTTGGGGAATAATGTTTTCTTAGATTTCTTTTTCATCGAAGTATTCTAGAACAGCAAGTACAATGAGTTAATGAGTACAATTATTTTTCCCTACTTTTAAAGATATAAACCAATACGCCGACGAGTAATTTGGCTGATTGGACAGTGGATTTCTGTAAAATTCAAATCAGACTTGAGACCTGTGTTATATGAGGCAATTCGTAACTTGCTTCAAGACCAGGACTTAGTGGTAAGTGTAAATAAGTAATGTTTTGGATTACACATTTGTTCTATAAATGCACGTGAAACATAAATACCATACCTTTTGTAAACTTGATGGAGAATTTAATAACATCACACCTTAAAGTCTGTTGTGTCTTGCAAAAGATAATCTTTTGGGAAGTTGGGGTGTTTAATTTTGGAGATGTTGAACAATAAAGTCAAAGATGTGAAGTGAGCCCTTGAGACATTCATGAGGTGATGACTTTGATGGGAAAATGAATGGCAATAGCAACAATCTGGTTTTTTGTAAGAAGAAAGTTGTGAAGTGTCTTGAGATAAATAATTTCTAAACAAATGAACACTTTTTGTTTTATTCTGTGACTAGTCACTGAAGTATACAGTATTATTTTAAGCATCAACAATGTGCTAGCAGAATATAATAAATGGTATTAGTTGCTGAGCTTGGTGGGTACAATTCTGTGATTTTAAGCTACAGTTTCAGTTTATCAGCAGGTGAGGTTGAGTTAGAAAGCTGGTTTTCCAATTGTTTCTTTTGGTTTTATTTTTAAACAAACAGACCTAGCAGCCAACAAATAAAACAAATCAACCTAGCTAGTTTGTTAGTTAAATATCAATAACTGGCAGTAATAACAGTTACTTCAGTGATTCAAAACAGCTTTAGCAGAGCAGGATGTGTTTCTGTGTCAATGTTTTGACTTAATGTGACTGTTTTTTGACTTTCTGTGACTGTTTTGACTTAATGCTTTCTGAGTGTCTGAACATCTGTCAGGGAAGACCATGCTAACTTGTTCAGTTTATTTGTTTCTGTGCTTTTTGGGTGACAGCAAGCCATGAGATAATCCCAAGTTAAACTCCTTCACTGTTGCAAGAATCTTTGCAAGAATCACAAGTTAGATATTTTGCTGTTTAATTTTTTCTTGACCTTCATGAAGGTTTTACCTGAGTATTTTCTCCAGGCGGTACCACTTTAGCAATGCCAAACAAAATGTCAAGGATACTAAAATGGAAGCAAATGAAAATGTTCGAGTTTAATTAACTACATTTCTTAGAGAATGACAGAACACGTGGAATGATTCAATTGCCAAAACAGCAACTGATTAGATATTGTCAGATACTATGTTGATATTCAAAATGTTCAATGGATGTGTGTGTGATGCTTCTTGGCTTTTGTCTTTCAGGTCCGTATTGAGGCAGCTACAACACTGAAGTTAAATATCCTTTTATTGGCAAAGATTAGTTCTTAATTCAGACTTACTGGGAAATAAACAATTTTAAACTCACTACCAAATTCTTCACGCTGTAGTTTATCTGTATCCATGGAATTTGTGTATTTGAGTCTCATATCCAGCTGCAATCTGTATTACTTTTCCTTAATGATTGTTTACCTGTAGATGACTTCGAGTTCAGAACTGACCAGTTCTTGCCAGTAAGAGCATCTATATGAGTGTATTCTGATAAGCAGATAGATTGATAGAGGAAAGCAGGAAAAAACCCACATTTTCTAATTTCATTTTAAACCAGGAAAAAAATAATTTCCAATTTCGTTCTAAACCACACTAGGTAGTAATCAGTGTGTGTATGGCTTTTTTTTTTTTTTTGTCTTTATAGGCCAAAACATGTAAAAATTCATACTGCCACTGTTAAGGTTGCTAATGTGGAATATAGAGACAGACAGTTCAAAACCTTTTAGTATTATGACTACTACAACTTCCTAGCATTGTGTTTAGTACTATATATACTATGTGTTAGCAGATGCTAAGTTTCTTCATGGTAAGATGATATGAATGCTGTCTTTAACAAATATGTCTCCACACCAATGTGACTTTCCAGTATGTCTATATCACACAGTACTTTCCAAGATGCTGTTTCACACAAATGTTAAATATCAGTGTGTGGTTAAAATAATGCCTTAAAAACATAGACTTTCTTAGTCTCCTGTATTTGTGTTCTTTACAGTGATCATTGCTGTTGTCATTAAGTAAACAATGAAATGTTAGCCATAAGTATGGCAAAGATTTATTCTGATCACTCAAATTTAGCGGGTGCTTTTTCTTCTCATTAGATTATGAATTCCATGTTAATTGCAAGTTTCTTGAGAACAAACAAAACAAAAATGCAGAGTACACTCAAACTGCAAACACTGGAATTGTTTTTGTCTTTTTCAGTTCAATATATAAATTTAATCTGCTGACCCAAAAGCTGGAAGACTGTACCTTTGCTTTGACTCTTGCAAAGTGCTCCTTCTGGAGAGGTGGCCTTCAGCTTTATAGTATTTTATCCATGAAGCCCTATTTATACTTACTAAAACATGAAAATTATGTATGTTCAAACTGATCATGTTTGAAATCTTATGTAAGAACATACCTGAATTTTTTTAGTCTTGTTTGGGCAGTGATTGGCTAGTATGCATTTTTCCAAATGAAAGAGTTACATTTTGCACGCTTTGTAAGAGTCTTTCAAAGTTCATAGATGTCTTAGAGTTGTAAGCCTACAGGAGAATCACCAATTCATGTCACCAATTGTATTTTTGATGGTCTAATCAGTAGTTGTTTATTTTTCTTTTAGTATCTGGAATCCATGTTTACACTGCTCTTTCAACTACTTCAGGAAGTAACACAGTGTGACACCAAAATGCATGTTCTTCACGTTCTGTCTTGTGTGATTGAAAGAGTCAATATGCAGGTATTTTTTTATAGATTTCTGTGTTAGGTTTGTACTAAGAACACAGGGGAAGACTTAACGTTTTTGACTTCTACAAAAATATTAGAAAAATATCATTAATTAATAGATTGGTTATTGTTATGGTAGATGCCTGCATTCTTTGCATTATTTGATTCTCTTTTCACTTCCCAGTTCTCATTTATCTTTTGTGTAAAATGTTCTTGCTGTTATTACTTCTTCATTTACTATGTATTTTTTTGTATTGACTTATCTTTTACAGTACAGAAAGACTTGACTGCTTATCTTACTGCATTTCTTGTAATCCTCTTGATTTTAATTGTAATTTATTCTAATTGTCTCATCTGAACTAGTATTTTATTAAATGTCATATAGTAAAAGAGACATTTTGCGGGACAAAATGCTTCACACTCCTAGGGACTGTGCAGCTAAATTTGTGATCTCTCATTAGCACTGATATGAATCACAATGCCTGTAAAGCACTCTCCTTAGCTGCATGAAAAGTTCCATAGAATCATAGAATTGTTTAAGTTGGAAAGGACCTTTAAGGTTGAGTCCAACCATAAACCTAGCACGGCTGAGTCCACCACTAAACCATGTCCCTAAGCACCACTAAGTCACTATGTCACTAAGTCTACAAGTCTTTTAAATGCCTCTAGGGATAGTGACTCAACCACTTCCCTGGGCAGCCTGTTCCGATGCTTGACAACCCTCTCAGTGAAGAAATTCTTCCTAATATCCAATCTAAACCTCCCGTGGCGCAACTTGAGGCCATTTCCTCTTGTCCTATCACTGGTTACTTGGGAGAAGAGACCAACCCCCACCTCGCTACAAACTCCTTTCAGGTAGTTGTAGAGAGCAATAAGGTCTCCCCTCAGCCTTCTCCAGACTAAACAACCTCAGCTCCCTCAGCCGCTCTTCATAAGACTTATGCTCCAGGCCCTTCACCACCTTCGTTGGCCTTCTCTGGACATGCTGCAGCACCTCAATGTCCTTCTTGTAGTGAGAGGCCCAAAACTGGACACAGTATTCAAGGTGTGGCCTCAACAACACTGAGTATAAGGGAATGATCACTTCCCTGGTCCTGCTGGCCACACTATTCCTAATACAAGCCAGGATGCTACTGGCCTTCTTGGCCACCTGGGCACACTGCTGGCTCATGTTCAGCCAGCTGTCGAACAACACCCCCAGGCATTTCTCCACCAGGCAGCTTTCCAGCCACTCTTCCCCAAGCCTGTAGCGTTGCGTGGGGTTGTTGTGACCCAAGTGCAGGACCGGGCACTTGGTCTTGTTGAACCTCATACAGTTGGCCTCAGCGCATCGATCCAGCTTGTCCAGATCCCTCTGTAGAGCCTTCCTACCCTCAAGCAGATCAACACTCCCACCCAGCTTGGTTTCATCTGCAAACTTACTGAGGATGCACTTGATCCCCTCGTCCAGATCGTTGATAAAGATATTAAACAAAACTGGCCCCAGTACTGAGCCTTGAGGAACATCACTTGTGACAGGCCACCAACTGGATTTAACTCCATTCACCACTACTCTTTGGGTCCAGCCATCCAGCCAGTTTTTTACCCAGAGAAGAGTATACCCATCCAAGCCATGAGCAGCCACTTTCTCCAGGAGAATGCCATGGGAAATCATTTCAAAGGCTTTAGTAAAGTCTAGACAAACCAGATGCACAGCCTTAGTGGATCCATATCCACTAAGCAGGTCACCTTGTCATTGAAGGAGGTCAGGTTAGTGAAGCAGGACCTGCCTTTCATAAACCTATGCTGACTGGGCCTGATCCCCTGATTGTCCTGTACGTGCCGTGTGATGGCACTCAGGATGATCTGCTCCATAACCTTCCCCAGCACCGGGGACAGGCTGACAGACCTGTAGCTCCCCAGATTCTCCTTCTAGCCCTTCTTGTAGATGGGTGTCACATTTGGTAACCTCCAGTCAGCTGGGACCTCCCCAGGTAACCAGGACTGCTGATAAATGATGGAAAGTGGCTTGGTGAGCACTTCTGCCAGCTCCTTCAGTACCCTCAAGTGGATCTCATCTGGCCCCATAGACTTGTGTGTGTCCAAGTGGTGTAGCAGGTCACCAGCAATTTCCCCTTGGATTACAGGGGCTTCATACTGCTCCCCATTCCTGTCTTCCAGCTCAGGGGGCTGGGTACCCAGAGAACTGGTCTTGCTACTAAAGACTGAGGAAAGAAGGCATTAAGTACCTCAGCCTTTTCCTCACCCTTTGTCACTGTGTTTCCCCCCGCATCTAATAAAGGATGGAGATTTTCCTTAGCCCTCATTTTGTTGCTACTGTATAGAAACCTTTTTATTGTCTTTTATGGCAGTAGCCAGCTTAAGTTCTAGCTGGGCTTTGGCCCTTCTGATTTTCTCCCTTCAAGTTCACATTATGCATTTTCAGTACTTCCTTCTTAGTGTTAAAGGTTATACATAGTTTTCAGCTTATACATGAAGACATTGAAGATGTTTTTGCAGAATTAAAAAATGAATTGATGGCTTTTGTCTCAGTTTTTTTTGTTTCAGTATTACTGTATTAAGAACGGAAATAGTGCATGGTTTTGAGCTTATCTCCTTTTTCTACAAGTAATCCTGTCTGAGAGCCAAATGCAGCTTCCCTAATTGTTCCTTTCAGGAAAAGTCAACATGACAGCAGATTTTCCCATGTTTTAGGTCAACTAGAAAAGCAGCAGAAAAAAGAAGCTGAGAAAGAACCTTTGAGTCTGTTTACATTAATTCCTAATTAAATACTTTAGAAAAAATTTAGGTTGGGATAAACCTCTGGTGGTTGTGTAGTCCAGCGCTGCTCAAAGGATGGATAACTTCAGAGGTTATTCCGCTTTTTTTATTTTTTTAATGGGACTGTTTCTGATCATCTTAAAGTATGCTGTTATTTATGAAACCTGTCTTAGGGAAGAATATATTAATGTGAAAATATCTCTGGTTATCAAATTCAGTATTTTTTGTGTTCTATTTACTACTTAAGCCTGATTGCTATGCACAAATGTTACCGTAAGTAATACGTTCTTTTCAAACCATTGTGCAGTCAGAAGTAACTTCATAGAGTATGGAATGTGGTGTTTTAGGAAGAGGAAAGAGGAGTAAATTAAAGCAAACTCTCTATTTTTACTGTGACAAAAGCAGCGCTTAAATATTTCAAAATCAGAAAAAGTATGCTTGGGATAAATTAATGGCCTTGTTTCACACATTAAGGAACAAATTTGTGTTCTGAACTTCAGATACGACCATATGTAGGATGTTTGGTTCAGTATTTACCACTGCTTTGGAAACAGAGTGAGGAGCACAATATGCTACGATGTGCCATTCTGACCACCCTAATCCATCTTGTCCAGGTAAGGGGTCAGAATCACATAAATGTTGTCAGTATCTCTTCAAGTTCTTTCTCAGACATGCCTCCGTGTTCTGTGTGTGTGTGTGTGTGTGTGTATGTGCGTATATATATATATGTAAAGTTAAAGTGTATTTTGGTTTTATAGGCTATTTGTAAATGCTTTTCAGTCTTACAATAGAGACATGGTTCTCCGATAGTGGAGGTAAACATGGCTAATGTTAAGCGCTTAACTATTTAATTTCCAGGGAGTTGTTCAGTAAAAACAGTGCTTTAGGCACATTTGCTTGTGTTCTGGTCGGTTTTCATTTTGTAATCTTGGAATTGAACCTCCTTTAGTGGCATTGTAGTCTATGTGAAAGAGCTTGTTCTGGCTTCCTGTATTTCCCAGCAGGCATTAGGAGTGTCAGTTTCTTACAATTGTTGTGTATAGATCAGACTAGATCCTGCAGTGTAAGCACATCCGCTTCCCTGTTGCTTTCCCTTCAACTCCCAGGGATATGGAATTTCTGTTTTGGTTGCAAACTTCCTGTGATGATGAGCCATTTTTAAATCATAGGCCAAGATACGGGCCACCACAACAAGTTTCACTTTGCCTGTTCTTTAAACTTGCATTTTAATTCAAATTAGTGTCAAATGTTTCTTGTTTAAATCGTAACTCTTAGGTTTAATGTCTCTCAGGGGTGTTGTTGGCATTGACTAATTGCGGGTCATCTTGTTTATTTAGAATTCCAACCCTTTTATTGTTACTGTTTTTACCATTACCTTTCTACTGTATAACCTCTGATACCTGTTATATCCTTTTGCAATGATTTCTGCAACATTTTTATATAGCATATGGGAAAAAATACTTCATTTCATCACTTCTTACATCTCCTAGCTTTTCTGATGTTCTCTTCTGCTGTATTCTTATGTTATATGAAACAGAGATAATAGCAGCTCTGAGCTACCTGCTTTGTTTCGTAATCGATTTGTATCACATCCTGTTATTTGTACTTCAATCTTTTTGATTTTTTTTTCTTTTGAGAATTTATCTGTGCTCATAATTTTCTTTTTAGCTATACTTGAATATCTCCTCTTTTTAATGGTGGTTTTAAAATAGAATGGTCAGAACTATTAAAACATCTGTGAGCCAGGGACTACTATTGCCTTACCTTTGTTTGTGACTGTGGCTTCTAAGTACAATAAGTGATAGTAATACTGAGAATAGAGGTGAATATAGTGATTCTCAGACCATTGTTTTTCTGTAGATTTTTGTTCATCTTTTTGTATATCTGTGTGTTGTAGGGAACTTTTTGCTTTCCAGAATGTATTGCTTACATTTATCAACATTAGTTTTCATTTGTCCATAGTTGTTTGTTTATTTCACTTAATGTCTTACAGTTCTCAAAACTAAAGAAATTTAGGTAACTTTTGGTCCCAGATTTTGCCATATAACATTAATAGCTATGTTTACCAACATTGCATCTAAATAGAAGTTGCTATTTATCTGTAGTCAGATAAATCAGTTTTGATCTTTTAGAATCATAGAGTCATTTAGTTTGGAAAAGATTCTTAAGATCATAAAGTCCAGCTGTTAACATAACAATGCCAAGTCCACCGTTAAACCATGCCCCTTCCATAAACCCACACTTACTGCACCTGATCACCTGGTTGTCCTGTACGTGCCATGTGATGGCACTCAAGATGATCTGCTTGAGTGGTTTTGATTCTTGATGGTAACTTTTAATCTTCTCCCTGGTTTTCTATATATGTACAATAAATTCCCTACTTTCATTAGAGGCTTACTGTAATACCTTGGCAGAGAATTTTGAAAGCCTATAGAAATTATTGGCTGCTTGCTTTATTAGTTATTAATAATTTAGTTTATTTAGTTTATTAGTTTATTTCGTTAAAATTAACTTAATTTCTTATCTGTGAAGGAAAAGATCTTGGTATAATTAAATAATCCTTGAACTTGAAATATCTAGAAATATCTGTGCTGTTGGCAGTAAAAATGCAAATAAAATGTAGTATGTCCCTGAAAAAAGACAGATGAATAAACTAATGCATGGTTATATTGCCTGCAGAATCTGTGCTATTGGGCGCTTTTTTAATATGGACTATATGACATCTCACTATATGCCGTCTCAAATGAAAGATGTAGTAGGACTAGCAAAGATCAGAAGTTCTCCTAGGATGTAGGGCAGTGTCCATACAGGAACAGACTGAATATGCAGGCAATCTTGAGCTTGCCGAAACGCATGAGTAACAGGATAGTATTGTAGAGGTTAACAGTGGAGAGAAAGTGGAAGGGGGATGGCTAGATATTACAACTAAAGGAAAAATTAGGGTTCTTTTGAAGTGGAATTAGCTCAAATAAAGAGAAAAATGTATTTTTACAATAAACAAATTGTGGAACTTCTTGTTACTGGCCCCTGTGGAGGCCAAAATTATAGGTGGACACAAAGAGATTGGACAAATTTATGAAAGACTCTTTCTTTTAAGACAAGATTGTTTAAATAAATAAATATTTCCACAAAGAAACTTTAACTTAGAAACATCAAATAATTTTAAACTGAACAGTTTCCGAATACAGTAATTATGCAAAAGCATCATTCAACTAGCCTCAGTTCTCTTAAATAATAATATTACAAAATAAGCAGTAGTTCCCACTTTAAGAATTCCATTTCTTTTAGGATTATTTTTAATTTATGATTAGTTTTGACAATAATTTTCTTTAACTTATTTTTAAAAACGGGGTTTTCTTATTAAATCATTGCTGAAAAAATTCTTTAATCTGCATTCTTGAGAACACATCTCTGTGTATGGCTCATGGATCATTTAAAAAATAGATTGCTGTCATCAGTCTGTGAATCTTTGTGTAGCAATGAAAACAAACCCTTCTTAAAATAAGTCAAAAGATTTGGTATGTGGTAAGGTCCAAAGAGTAGTTCTTTTCTTGATCTTTAAAACGTTTTATTTAGCATTTAGACATTTAGTATTTTGATAGAGCTGTGACTTGTCCTAGAAAAAAAGTGACCAGGGAATGTTTTTAGGAATGTGTATTGCTTATCGTTTTTTCTTGCAGGCCTTTGATAAGCTGCTTGTTTTCAAAAAACTTACATAATTTTCTCAAGATATGTCGAGAGAAATCTCAGGAGTATCAGGCTATGTTGTTGTCATATGAAATGGATGCAAGTTAAACCTTTGATTTCTTGAATGCATGTTTACCGTATACGAATAGAACAGTATCACAGATCTTTTTCAATGCTATTCTTGAAATACTTGATTTGAGATTTTTGAAGTAATTTAAATTTTTTCTTTACTTTTATAGGGACTGGGAGCAGACAGCAAAAATCTCTATCCTTTTCTACTTCCAGTTATTCAACTAAGTACAGATGTTTCTCAGCCTCCACATGTCTATCTTCTGGAAGATGGTTTAGAGTTATGGTAAGAATGTTCTTTGTCGGTGTCTAATTTTTAAAATGTTATTTTCGTATCCCCAGAAGAAAAAAAAAAATTAAAAAAGCTTTGACTGTATTAAGAATTTATATGTTCTTGTTATCTTACCTTGAGTTCATCTATATCATACCTTTTCTCAGAAGAGATGAGGTTAGAAAGTTAATAAAAGAAACACAATTAAAAATAACTGAGTAGATAATGCATTTGCAGGCAGTTGATAGTGAAGATACAGTTCTATTGTGATAATGAACAGCAAGGCAAGAAGTCTTGACTCACTGTAATGTGCATACTAAACTAACAATTCGATGTGCTTGACTTAGGGAGCACAATGACCCAGTGATTCTTGGAGTTGGTTGCTGGAAGAGGTGGTGAATTTACAAAGATAAAATATGGAAGTTATCTTCCAGATTTCAAGCTATTTGGTGACTGAACATAAAACAAAAAGTGGCACAGTGATTGGTTTGCTATGAGCCTAATTTGTTTGTTTCTGGTACAGCTGACACTCTAGGAGGAGGAAACTGTTAATGGGACTGAATTCAGCACAGCTCTTTCGTGCAGAATAGGAATATATTGAGTTTGTCTTGAAATAGTGAGGGATTCCTTTGATCTAATTGTAGATGGGCATTTGAATTACAAATACTTAACCTACAAATGATCTGTTCTATGTGCGGCAAAACTAAGATTTATAAGGCTGGTGGTGGTGGGGCAGCAAGTGGAAGTGCAAGATCTTCACAAAATTTAAGACAGGGGCCTTTTTAATATATCAATTAAGAACTTTTTAATCTTCTTAATAATAGTGATTTTGAGGTTGTTTTTCTGATACCTAGGCAGAAGAATGATGTTTTAAGATGCCCTAGAGCATCAGAGTAATCTGGATGGAGCTGGCAGAGACAGCTGGGATTCTAATGGCTTCTTGAACCAAGAGCAGGAGAACAGCTAAGATACTTTACATAGTCAGAAATGTATTTAAATACAGTAATCCCACACCTAATATCTAGGAACAAACTGGAATGTGTTGCTGTGGCTTTAAGTATGAATTTAGTTTATAGCTACTGTTTTCAAACCTCAGGAATTTTAAATTGTTACGAACAATGCTGAGCATATTGTTACGCTTTTATGTAAAGGTCTGAGCTGGTTGCCACCAGAGCTGCTCCTTTGAGATGTAGAGCACTGCATGCATTGTCCTTACACCATGAATATTCCTCTCTACCCACCTTCTCCAAGTTCCCAAGTTGGGTACTTACATTCTTGCTGCTGCATTTTGGAGGTTACATTGTCTTTATAAAAAGGCAGTAGCATTTTTTTCTGTCCTTTCCTACCTTAGCAAGACCCATGCCTATACTGATGGGTGTGTTGTAAGGACTACTGCTGCAGTTGAAATAGGCTTCAAGTAATTGTTACACATTATTTAAATATCATATAGGTGGTTACTAGAAGTTACAGTGTTTTACATCTGTCAAAATGCTCAATGTTATTCAGAGATCATCTGAAGTATTTTGCTTAATCTATTCTTAGGTTAGTGACATTGGAGAATAGTCCATGTCTTACACCTGAGCTCCTGAGAATATTTCAGAACATGTCTGCCCTTCTTGGTATGTCTTTTACTAATAAAATTTATGTTGTGGTTTTTTTTTCTACTGCTTGTGTTTTTCATGCATTAAGTAATGCCGTTCTGGCTACAATAACTAAGGGGGCTTGCAGAATTGTAACTATTAAAAAATTAAGAACAGGTTTTTATTGTTTGACTTTCCCATCTTATTCAATGTTTATTGTCTGCTTACCCTAGTTGTCTTTTTTAATAAATTGAAGTTGCTTTGTCCCCAAAAGATAAGACAATTTTCAGTTTATCATTTCAGAGGTTTTTTTGGGAAGTTCCTGACATTTAACACCAAATGTGCTGAGTTTTAGTGATACTGATTGTATGGAGTACTTGCATGTTGCTTACAACCAGAATGATGATTTCTAGTCTGAAGAATTGAAATTTCCATTGTTAGCTTTTCCATTATTCAGTTAATAACTGTGTAGGATGTTTTCAAACTACCTAAATATGTCTATAAGTGTATTGGTCAAACAGCACTGAAATTAAAAGCATATTTTTGCCTGAGTTGTTGACAAAATATAAACTTGTTAATGAGGATTAAGATTCAGTGCTTAGTCAATGCTACTGATATTTGGGGTGCTTTTGTTTTGTAATTAAAGGGAGTATAAAAATTTTGTGGCTTAGTTTTATTATGTAAATATGTTTTTGTTTAATGAAATCTTTAGGTGTGCCTTTGTAGGTTGTGGAGCTAATATGGCAAATGCATTTGTTTTTTAGAGGAATGTGCTTATAAAATTACAGAAGTTAGCATTTTAATTGATTGTTGTTTTCAGCACTTAATATTGTATTCTGACTAAAGGTCAATAGAAAGTTTCGTCATAGTAGGTAGGTGCAAGATGACGCCTTCTGTTATTTCTATGTGTATATTAGATCTCTAATGCCAAAACTGCTCAGGAAAGTAGTGTTTTGTAGTGGTTTCAGTATTTAACTCCAGAGCTACCTCTTAGATTCTGCAGCTGCCAAATACTTACTGTTTGTCTTCGTTCATATCTATACACCTACCCTTCCTCCTTCTTGTTCTGTGTTCATAGTAGATAGTATCTGCTACAGGAAGCTTGCACTATACAAATGGTTGTGATTTCATCAGTCACACTGCTGATCTGCTTGAGTTAAATTCAGAAATAATTTGTATTTATGGCTTGTTTACATTTGCTACTGCTATTTTCTCCCTACCCTGTCTTCCCTAGTCCTCATGTGATACTTTCCAGGGTAGAGATGAGTATGAATAGAAACCTTGGCATACTCTCCTAAAAAAAGGTGGAGGTATTCAGGAATATTCTACACTTGTAACCAGTTCCTTATTTTATGAAAGAATTTTGGGGTTTTGGGGTTTTTTTTAATCAGGAATGAGGGTGAGTGGCAGAAACACAACAGCTGATATGTAGTCATAGACCGATTTCTTCATATAGCCATCTGGTACTACTTTACTTCCTGAGTATTTTTCTGAGAAACTTGTTTTATGAGTGTCATGCCAGTCAAAAATTTTGATAGCTGTAGCCAAAAAAATGGTGTGCATTTTGCCAGAAAGTGGAAACCATTCTGGTGTGCTCTTTGCCTGCAATTCCCTTCTGCTTACATCAGGAGAATGTAGCTGGACAGCCTCCACATGACAGAGCCATGGCACTGTGACGTTGAAACAGAGCTTGAATCTTGGATTAGTGCTAACCTTATTTTAAAACTTGGTACTTACAAAAACAGTACAATACTACCATCCAGTACTCCTTAGGCAGCTACTTCATTCATTCATTGTACGTGAAGAAGGGATACTTCACTTAAATCCAGTGCAACAGCATAGTTTAAGCTGCAGAAGAAAATGAATTGATCAATGATGATCAACTGTGGAAGTTTATTTAATAACCATTCAGTCTTAGTTCTATAGTACAGTTTTACAAGTATACAAGTGGCAGTATTCACCAGAAACTTCCAGCACTTAAGAACAAACACTTCCTATCCTTCTCATCACAGTGACGTAGCAGTCAGGACAAGGTGTTTTAACTGGAGAGTCTGCTAGTTTCAGTTGGACAAATGCAGAAATCCATTCAAATTTTGAGATCCTCAAATTTAAGGTTTCAAAATTGTAGTCTTGTGTGCCTTAACTATCTGAGATATGTCAAAACAGAAAATCTCTCAGAGATTGGTTCTCAGTTTGGTCTTAAGTTACTAAAGTGAAAGCCAAAGGGCAGATATCATGAAGGGAAATTCTGGGTAGATGACTGCCTTGCTTATGTCTTTCGGAGCAGGATGGAGAATTAGCAACAAGGTGCTCCAGAAAATTATTTTGTTGAAAATACAGTGTAAGAAATATGAACCTTCTGATCTTTAGTTTCTGAATTTCTTCTTACTGAATGAAATTACTTTAATATACAGGTAATGTAACTGTTTCTCTGGTGTGTTTAACTGCTCCATGAGCATTTCAGTCCTTCAGAAAAAGTGTCCTGTTAGAGGTCAAGATACTTGAACTAGGAAAGCTGGAAGGGAGGGAGAGAAGAAGTTCATACATGAGATTTTTGGATGTTAGAGGTATATAGCAGACCCTGTCCTGAAGAAACAGATGCAGCAAGAAGTCATCGAACTAGAGAGGGAGAGAAGACATTTTATCTTGTTCATGGCCAGATTATAGCATTTTTGAGTCTTGCATAAATGTTACTTCTTAGAGGTCTTCCTGTACAATATAGTGCAGCTTTAATAACTCAGACCCAAAGAGACTGTGGAAAATAATATTGATAAGCATTTATATAAAAGATGGTTTGGTTATGTTTAAGAAGGTACAGACAGTAGTCTGGATTGTGTATTTTTCAGGTTGATGGTTATTTATTGTGTTGTAGCTTTTGCTTTCTGTTAATTGCCTTTGTGGGCAAGGGGCTGTGGGACTTGATTCTGACTGTACACAATGTTTTTTCAGAAAATTCAAGAGATGTGCGGTGATGGATTGCAGGTTCTGATTCCGGACTCTTTTAAGAGCTCTTTGAGCTTCTAGTGTTTCCCATTGGATTTGGGAGTTTAACTTCACCATCAAAGTATAAAACTTGATTTGTGATTTCTGTGTTGTAACAGTACATTTTCTTCAGCAAAGTGATATAAAAGTGAATGAGATACACTGTGCGCAAATTACGTCTGGTAGTTTTTGAAGTGTGCTGTGTATATCACTTAATAGAAAGGTGTTGGTGTGGGTTTTTTTTACTGTTGGTGAATGCATGTTTAGATGACTGCAAATGAATGTATCATCTGTTGCACAGGGTTTTTTAAGTGCTCTTAAGATGCTTGCCAACACTATGTACTGCACAAGCACTTGCTTGTCTATCATTGCCTCCTGACCCACCAGTAATACCTTAGAAACCTGAACTTTGAAGGCCTCTATGCTACCTGCTCTCATGCTTTCTCTGCTGGAGCCGATTGTCTTATTGACAAGAAAATACCTTCAGCATTCTTTGACTTTCATTCCTAACTTAAATTTACAGCCTAGAGAAGTAGTTGCTTGCCATTCCTTCCCCTGCATCTCTTAGGAGATTATTTTAAAACATGCTTATCTGTGGGCAAGCAATTCCAATGTGTCATGCATAAAAATTTGTTTTGAGATTTAGTTAATGATATTTTTTTTTTTAGTGATTCATTCAGATTCTTCATTATTTGGCCTTTGTCATGGCCATGTCACAGACCTGTAGCATGTGTCACCATAGGTGAATGTCAGTGCAGTGACATCTCTTTCATTTTTAACAGTCAACTGGAAGGGGAAAAATAGAGAAATGTTTTTGATTTTTCATTTTTAACTAGTCTGAAAGTAGTATGTATTTGTTCCTTTCCAGATATATTTGTCCTTCTGAAAAAAACTTTTCATATCCAATTCAGGATACTACTGCTGTTGGAACTGGTTGTCAGAGAACTGTACAAATCAATTAGATTTGCTGTTTAAAGTAATCAATGCTATCCTTAAATCTTAAAGATACAGGAGTAGAATGTTGCGTTTAATATGAAGGCTTGACTTCACTTGCATAACAGACCTTCCTTCAAAGGTTGTGGTGCTATTGCTCATGTACAATAGTTGTTCACAGCATAATTGTCGTATTTGGTTTTCATATCAGCACTGCTGCTAGTGTTTAAATTCTGTTGAAATATAATTGCCATATAGAGGGGTTGCAGAGGCTCTTTAATCCGTCTTTCGGTGCAGCAGATTGAATCATGTGGAATGGAGGAACACGTTAATTCTCTGAGGATGGATGCATTTCTGCACTAAGACTGCTTAAAATGACAGCTGCATCTGACACAATTTCAGGTGGGGCTTATGATCAAAGTCAAGACATACCTGTTTCAAGAAGCATCAGGTTTAATGTGCCTGTGCTGTGCTTGTAAAGGTAATGGCAAAAAGCGGGTTACTGGAACTAGAATAATTTCTCTGATCCCCGGCAAAACCCGGAGGAGTGCATTAGTTAATTCAGAAAAAGATATGTTTGATTCTGGAAAACCTGGCAAGAGAATTGATGCACAATTGGTTTTAAAATGTAATCAGTTGAAGGTGATATTTTTCTAGAACAATGCTTTTACTAAACATTGAGCTTTATGCACAGATGAGTGACTGAAAGTCTGTCATTTGCATGACATCTGTCTTACCTGTTTTTTCCTTCTGTCCCGAAATAACTTACTACTAGCAATTTTACTACTTATACTTTATTACCTTGGTATCAGTTATTATAGAATCAGAGATTGGAAAGTTATGGAAAGCTTGGTACCACTTCATATTTATATGACCATTTCTTTACAATTTGTCTGCTGCATCAGCTCAACATGACCCAGCAATGTGCGCTGGCAGCCCAGAAAGCCAATTGTATCCTGGGCTGCATCGAAGGAAGCATGACCAGCAGGCCGAGGGAGGAGATTCTGCCCCTCTACTCTGCTCTGGTGAGACCCCCCTGCAGTACTGCCTTCAACTCTGGGGTCCTCAGCACAGGAAGGACATGGACCTGTTGGAGCGACTCCAGAACAGGGCCACAAAGATGATCAGAGGACTGGAGCACCTCTCCTATGAAGACAGGCTGAGAGGGTTGGGGTTGTTCAGCTTGGAGAAAAGCAGGCTCCAGGGACACCTTGGAGCAGCCTTCCAGTACCTGAAAGGGACCTACAAGAAAGCTGGGGAGAGACTTTTTACAAGGGCATGGAGTGATAGGACAACGGGCCATGGCTTTAAACTGGAAGAGAGAAGATTTAGATTAGATACTAGGAAGAGATTCTTCACAGTGAGGGTGGTGAGGCATTGGAAGAGGTTGCCCAGAGAAGCTATGGATGCCCCCTCTCTGGAAGTGTTCAAGGCCAAGTTGGATGGGGCTTTGAGCAACCTCGTCTAGTTGGAGGTGTCCCTGCCTATGGCAGGAAGGTTGGAACTAAGTGATCTTTAAGGTCCCTTCCAACCAAACCATTCTGTGATCAATGTCTGAAGCTTACAGTGTAGTTGTATCTAGTAAGAAAAAAACAAACCTGCAGACCTCTAAGGAGAATGCAGTAACTTCAAAAACGTGTAACACTAGTAATATGCTACTAAAGCCAATTTATAGATGTATTGGAATCTTTTGATGAGGACATTGGATGGATAGGTGAGAAATCATCTCTTTTCAAGTCAAGATATGTAAATATTCAAACTAAGTGATAACAAGACATGACCTGCCCAAGCACTGAGGTAGGAAAGTAGTCATGCCTTCAGAGCTGTCCAACGGCCATGTCTGATAACAGGAGCGTTAATGTTCTTTCTGATGTGAGAGAAAAGAAAAGAAACTGCTGAAACTCCCCAGACCTTTTCAGATATTATAATGGAAAACCAGCCATAGTTTCTGTCGTGTTGATACTTTTTGTGGAAGTTTTTCTGTATAAACATCACTAGGTGTAAGCCACACTTTCATACAGGCTGCATTCATGTAAGCCATCAAAGACATACCAGATCTTAGCCACCTACTGGTATTAGTTTAATCTGGTAAGAAATTTTATTTAAAACTTACATGAAGGTATTTTCCTGTCAGCTCTCCATGATGATTTTATTGGAATATTAATAAAAGGTGGTGGAGCAGGAGTCCACTTACTTTACCAAGAACAGTCTGTCTCCGAAACTGGTTTTAAGAAAATTTAGCAAGCCCTTTGAGGTTTTTTGACCTTCTGTTCTGTTTTCAGACAGTGAGGGCTGTTGTCTTTCTACAATAGTATCAACCTCCATATGAAACTTTGAAATCTTTTGGTTTGCTATCAATTGTGTTTACAGATGTTCTGGGGCGATTTTTATTTTTTTTTAAAACATTCTTACAGGTATTGCCTAAGGACATGTCTTTTATTTTTTCTCTCTTCAAACTGCTGCTGTGTCGTCTCATGTGTGTCTCTGTCTCTTAGATGGATATGTGTTCTTTACTGAAATACTCAAGGTGTGACCTAAAGCTTAATGTGTTTCAGTCTAAATGTTCAATACCGTTTTGTGTGGCACCTGGGTCAGATGAGCAGAACTACAAGTTTTATTTCGCTCTTTCTACTCAGCATTTACTGACTCAAATGTGAGCAAGATCGTTCGTCAGTAATTGCAGGTCTCTTAAGTATGTGTTTCGTTTATTCCATCTTTAGTATCTTCTTAGCCCACTATCACATTGAAAACTGGACTCAAAAGCATTGGCTTTTGAGGTTGTAGGATTTCTTGTGCTTCCATTTGAGAACATAAGAGCTGTTATCATCCCTCTTTTGTTATTGTCTCTGGCAGAAAGACAGAACCTGAATTCAAGATAACTTTTTTCTATTTGTAGGCATCTGCCACTTAAACGGTGTGTGAGGAAAAAGACTTTTAGAACTGAAACATTGTAGTTGTATGTCAGTTTGGTGATGAGGTTCTGAATTGTGATTTCTTTTTTTACAGAGCTGAGTTCAGAAAACCTCAAAAATTGCTTTAAGATCATCAATGCTTATATTTTCTTATCATCATCTGAATTTTTACAGGTATGTTACCATTGTATAAAGATTCATAGTAACACCGTAGTTCTCTACTGGCAAAGTGTTTTTTCTCTCATGTTGGAAAACATCGTACACACAAACATTTATACTCATTCATTTGTGTATACAACCGTATTTTTCTAATGTTAGCTCTTTGTGGCACATGGTGAACACTCAATCATATCAGATTTGAGAAAGATTATTATTTAGAATTAATGTTTTGTGGATTGATTTAGTACTTTGGTACCTGAAAAGGTCCTATGCAGAGTAGTAGTAGTTACTCTAATTATCCTACGAGATTAAAATTTTGATCATAAATTCTCGCAAGAATTGAACTAGAGATATACCTTGTTCTCACGCTTTCTTCATTAGAAAACCCATGGAGATTGATAGTTTAAAAACATAGGATGTTAGAAAAGCAACAAAATATTAGATTTTAATTGGTTCAGGAAAGATGAGCATTTTAAGAAATACGATCTTTGAAGAGAATCTGGATTTTTGGACATATGTAATCCCTAATGTGTTGAGTTTTGAAATGTATACACAGACATAAAACATGTTTGCATAATACCTTCTTTTTCATTTAATTTCAGATGTATGCTGCTGACTTATGCCGATCATTTTGTGAACTTTTGAAAGACATAACTACTGAAGGTCAAGTTCAAGTTTTAAAGGTACAGTGTAATAAAAATAATACCTAGATATTCAGCTCTGTGCATCCATTATTCTTGCTAGTGTTTTGTCAGGTTAGAGTAGTGTTTTCAAGTATGATGAATGTAGAACCTCTAGAAGAAAGCAGCACACATTGACATTGGAGTCAGTAGTGGTTTAAAATACATATTTAAAGTGTGTGCATGTGTATAGAGAGTGTATATATACACACATGTATTTTTTAAAAATACCACTTCTCCCAAGAGAAGGTTGGTATAACCTTTAATATAGCACCCTAAAAGGTAATCACCTAACACACTCTTCCTGTACCCTCTGTACAATACTTCCGTTACTTCATGTGATTCCAAAGTGTTGTCCTTGGGTAAATGAGTTCTAAGCTAGTTTGAGTCCTTTTTATATAGATGGATTTAGATTAAGATATCTTTCCCATTTGATTGTTTTCTAGATTACTAGAGAAAGGTCGTTAGTGAGGGCTTGAATCTTCATGAAAGTAATTTGTTCTACAGCCTGGCAACAGCCCACTTAAACAGCCAGGTGGCCAGTCACTGCATTGTGAAGATAATGCTATGTATAGAGAATCTTGAGACCACTGAGTTGCAAAACAAGGATTGTGTTTGGGTCAAAGTAACTTGATTTAATCTTTGGCTATCAGTGGACTCATGGAAGTTGTAGAAAGCTAATCAAAGTTGTTTATTTCTAACCAAATTTTAGAATGGAGAAGAGTACCACAGTATAACACAAAAGATATTTACACTTCTAATTACAAAATAAAAGGGCAAAATCAATCTGATGAATGAGTTTTGGGAGTTGTCCTAATTCAGTTTTCAGCTTGGTTCAGAATTTAGAAAAAAATTCATCATTCAGATGAAAATGCAACATTAAGAAATGATTCAGCCCTAAATTCAAAAGCATACTTGTGTGTTAATAATCTAGGTTAATTTTGACTGTTTCTAATCAAAATGTACAAAGGTAATTATCTAATTGCTGTATCTAGCCATCCAAATCCAAATTTTGTCTGAACCCTATCAACCACTATTGATCCCTTTGCTAATGCAAACAACAATAATATTATTATATCTACCAATTTTTTTAATATTAGTTTTCCAATTCAGTGTTCAATGCCAATAACAAAAATAATCATACAGTTCAATTTTTGTAACTGCACGTTTGAAAAACTAACAAGGTAAGGGTTAAGTGTGCATACATATGTTCATTGTTATAAAAACTGTTCAGATGATTTTATGATTTCACTATCAACACTAAATGATCAAGATTCACTTTTTATTTTTTTCTGCATTTCTATATGACTGCCATAACCTAATAGGTCTAGAGCCAAGCTTTTCCAATCTTTATTGAATCTTGAATGTATGTGCTCTCTATCACATTCCTTTGTGTAGCATGCTTGCATTTGTACCATGGCATAGTGTTCCAACAGCCTTTGCTTTTGGCATAAGTTGCCATTGTAATGGCAACAACTGCTTAAATACAGTTGCTAGAGCTTTTTCAAGTACTGAAAAAACTATTTTCACACAAACTTCAAATGGTATTATGAAAGATATGTTATGAAATCCATAAGCTTTTGAAATATTAAGCATGATACTTTAAATGTGCCTTTTGAAGAATTTCAGGAAGTAAAGTTTGAGCATGCACTGAAAGATAGTTGAGTAGTAACTGTAGTGTATTACTACTTATGTTTCCAGTGACTGCACTAACTGAGAACTTTGAGTTGCTTATAAAAACTTGGACTTGAATTCCGTTCATTATAAATGTAATGGAGAAAAAAAATTTAGATCCCACCTACCTCTTTGGTGAGTTGCACAACTGCTTGCAGAATCCCAGCACAGAAAACAACAGGAGAAGTTGATAGTCCTGCCTGTTTGTAGGTCCTGCTGTGAGGAGCTTAAAGACTCTAGTTCTGGAATTTAAAAATGTGGGTTCCTCTCTATCAGTATTATTATTTAGAGTCTGTAGTTGGGCAAATGTTTTATGCAGCAGCTTTTAATTAGATCTCTGCAATGGAATGAAGCTGTTAATACAGTATCATTATACATTTGGCTACCAGTGTGGCCTTGCATTAACCGCAAGGTTTGTCCAATATACTTCGAACACCTTCCTAGTATACCTGCTTTCTTCCAGAGGGATAACTGAGCTATAATCCATGTAAGTATTTTTACAAAAAGGAAAATGTTTTGTCAGGCATCACTATGCTGACTTGTTAAACAAAAAAACCCTAAGATTTGGGAACAGAAACACATGAGAGTGTTCTCTGAAATATATTCCTACAAACAGCTTTGGCTGAGTTGAAAATAGACGTTAGAACAGTCAATAAATGGGTAAGGTTGAAAAACACTAATTTGGACTGATAAGATGATTTATAGCAAGATTGCTGAGGCTTGATGTGACTTGATTTTCTAATTATCAGAGACAAACACTAAAAGGTTTGAAACGACTCTGTACAAGGAACAAATGAGTTAGTCAAAACTTCCAGTACCTGGAAAAGATGAGTGGGGTGAAAGTTATGTTGACCTCCACATAACAGCGTATTAAAGGTCTACAAAATCGAGGGGGTTTGAAAGGGGTCGACTGCTTAACATCTCTCTCAAGGCAAGAAATAGAGCACATTAAATGAAGCTAGTAGGAACAAAGTACAAAAAGGAAAAAAAGATGTAGGGGAGACTGGACAAGAGCACAGAAGAGTAGTTCCTTGTGGAAGTCCCTCTGAGTGGAAAGTAGGTGGAGACTGAGAAGAGTGTTTAAGGGAGGTGCCCTTATATACTTTATCCAAATCAGTGTATAGATGTGAGGTCTCTGTCTTTACTTACCCATAGGAGTGAACAAGTATTGGCCCATTATTTTCACAGCCTCTTCCCCTTTCCATCTTGCTACAAGGGGAGTGCCCAAACAGGTAGGTGAAAGAAAGCCTGAAGAACATAGGAAAAAAAGTTACTTCAGAGAACAGCTTGTGAGAGGAAAAAAAGAGCTGAGAAGCAAAGAGTAAAAAATGTAAAAACTGGGAACCAGAGGAGGGTACTAAGAATAGCACATCTGAGACCACTTGTGGTTACTTGATCACCTGCAAAGAGATGGTAGGTCCTAATCAATGGTTCTTCAAAAAAGTGACACAACAAAGGTATGGAAATAAGCCTTAAACTGCTGGTACTCCGCCCTGTCAACCCACCTCATCAAGCTGCTTTCTTGGAGCCTTATCAAGGTCGTTCCTTCCAACCCCCTTCATCAGCATTGCCAGGGCCAAGAGGAGGCTGATGAGGAGGTGCTTGACTAGGTGGATTTCCCTTGGCATGTCAATTTTTATCAGATCCGTTACGCAGATCGGGTTTGCAGAGTAGCTCACTAGAATGTACTTTCAGCAGTCCTAGAGTTTGCTGATATTTAATGGTAAACATCCTACCAGGACCTTGTAGACCCGAATATGAATTGTTAAAGCTTCAGTTATGCTGTTTAAATGTACTTTACTAATTGTCTAATTTGCTGTTGTTCTTAAGGTTGTGGAAAATGTCCTAAAAGTGAACCCTGTTTTGGGTCCTCAAATGTTTCAACCCCTTCTGCCATCAATATTCAGTGGGATTATAGATGGGGAGGTAAGAGTTACTCTTTAACTACCCTCTACTTTTGTAGATAACCTTCCATTATCTGGCCCATTTTTTTCATGTTAGTGTTGCATTTTCTCTTGTTGTAAAAGCATCTGATAGATCTTTAGCGCAAGAGTTAAAGCAACTTATCCATCACTTATTTTGTCATCTAGTGTTTATTTTAATAAAATAACACAAATTTTATTCTGCTGTTCCTTTGTTATTAACACTGGTAAGGTGCTATGCTATAGCTTCTTTTAGGTGTTGGAGTTTTTTGTTGGGGTTTTTAAAGACACTTATACTACTGCTTTTTAAATGTACCTGCACCAGACAAACTGGACAAGAAGAAGATTAACTTGACTTTTTTTTCTAATTGATGTATCTAATATGAAGAGCTGAAGGATGTGAGAATACTTTGTGTGAGGTAGAAGAGGCTTTAAGATTTTGCTTGCTTAGATGTCTTAAGTTCACCATTTTCTCTCTCTTTGCCTTCAACAAATTTCCATGTTGGATAAAAAGGAGTAAAATCCAATATGCTTTAATTGTGTTGAACGTTGCAATACTAACAGGAGGGAAAAAATAATCGGCAGAATCAGTGGGTGGAATTCTCTATGCTTTTGACTTTTTTCAGAGTTGAAGACTTTCAGATATCAATATTTGGTGTCCATTATTGTTAAGTAAGATATTTCCAAGATTAAGCCAAGTAGTATTACTTAGCAATCTACTTTTTGCTGTACGGAACACAAAAAAGACAGTTTGTTTGAACAGTTTGCAGTTTAAGAAGACACACAACTGGAGAGTTGATTATTAAGTGTCTTCTGATTTAAGACTGTAATAAATTCATTGCTCCCTATTCAACGAGATATTAATCTGGGTTAATGTTTTCAGGTAAATGTTGGCATTCTGTTTTTCAAGTAGGCAATTCTACAAAATACTTACTGTTATATTGTTAGATACTGAATTTAATACAAAGAAACTACTGAGCTTATTACTGTATCCAGTTAGTTTTGAGACGCTTGCAAGTTAGTTAGTGGCAAATGTATTATAGTTTCAGTGAAATGAGTGACAACAACTTCAGAAATACTAAGCACTTCTTAATGTTACTAAAATTGTAAACAGTAATTTTGAACCATAATCAACTTTGAAAGTAATTTTTTAACAGTACAATATACTCTTTATTCCGTAACAGGTTTCTAAATTTAAGTAAAATCACCTTGCGAGTTGTCTTGGCTGTTTGGAGGAAACTGACTTTGAGATTGCTATAGTTTTCCTGTTGTAAGAATCAAGAAACTCTGATAATGAATGTTTGTTCAGTCTTTTAAATTACAATTTATAATTTCAAATTTAATAGAATACATAAAAGATGCATATGAGTATTGTCCATGTATTTCTACTCTATATGTTAAGTATTTTTCTCTTAATTAAACTAAGCCCCCTTTCTTTTGCGTTACTTTTGTTTCAGAGGTACCCAGTGGTGATGTCTACTTATCTGGGGATCATGGGTAGAGTTCTACTACAAAATGCAAGGTTTTTTTCACTACTTTTGAGCCAGATGGCATGTGAATTGGGTCAGGAGGTAAGGATTTGGTATTGGTAAGAATTTGGTAAGGTCTTGGTATTTCAGCTGGATTGCATGTGGAAATCTTGCATTCTTTTGACCTGAAGGAACTTTTCCCTCTGTCTTCATGCTTGTTCCTCCCCAGTCCATCTTGGAAAGGGGCCCTTTGCCCTCCTTTGGTCCTTCCCCTGAACATCCTGTAACAAGTTGCACCTACTCCCACAATTGCCTTAGAACATCTTGTTAAAAATTTTATACAATCTCTAAATTTTCTTCTTGCTGCATCCCACAGTAAGCCATATAAATCCCTTTAGTTTGCATGGTATTGCAGGATGAGAGTTTCTTTCCTTGTGCCATCTTGATGGGTCTTGCAGCAGGGATAATGGTCTAATCATTCTCTGGTGAGTTTCTAGCAGTATCGGGTTCAGTGTGCTCCAGTTTACTGATGAGGTTACTGAGGTTCTTTTGCTGCAATTGTTCTACTATGTCTTTAAGTGAAATTTTAGTAATTTTCTTATCCTTAGGTATAATACAGTTTTCAAACAGGTAAAGACAAGTCTTTTTTTTTATTTGTCAGCAGTGAAGGTAAAACAGAGGGTAAGTTCACGTGCTTTGTATATATAGACTATTATAGGGAAACTGTTGAAGTAATTCACTGTTCTGAATCTGTGCTCTCTCTATGAGTTAAATGCATTTCTAACTCCAAGGTTATAGTTAATGGTGAGGGGGGGTTCAGGGCCTGGAAGCACTATCACAGAAAATTTTAAAAATACCTGTTGCTTCCTACTTCTGTCAATAATACATAACTGTATGGTGTCTTTGCCAGATTGAATAATGTATTCAGTGGTAGAAAAATAAGAATAAATTATTTTCTAAGTATGGTGAAGTACTCATAAATTAAAAGGAATGTTCTGTTTCCCATTGCAGTTGGACCAAATTCTTGGTAACATGATTGAAATGTGGGTTGATCGAATGGATAACATCACGCAGCCGGAGAGAAGAAAGCTTTCAGCTTTGGCATTGCTTTCACTTCTGCCGTCATTGAATAGGTAAGCAAATATACAATGCTTTAAATAAGAATGCTTCAAAGGCCCTTAAATTGGTTTTTAAGGTATTTCACAATTCTGCGGATAAATATTCCAATGTAAGTAGTTTTGTTGCCTTTTTTTTTTTCTAAAGGAAACTTAAAAAGGTAGGATTTTCATGCTACAAAATATTTATTTTTTATTTGGCTTCATAGCAATATAGTAAACTTTCTTCATTTAATGGAAAATACCATTTAGTAAAAGTGAGGAAACAGCACTGCATATTTTCTTGTCCATTCTCATATTAGTATTGAACTAGCTGCTCCTCTCATCTGTGATTAAGTAGTTGCTATAGTCAGCTTTTTAGTATTTTGATGTCCCTTCTAGTGAACAATGTTTGTTCAGTTTTCTTTCCTGTTGTGGGTAGATCTGGACTTTCATCCTGGTTTTCCTCTTTATGACATTGAATGGGAAAGTTGCTGTGAAAAGCTGTGAAACAGTTTTTACACTGTAGATTTCTGTAGCAAGTGGCTTTTACTATTGTCTGTTCTCTAGCCGTTGTCATTGCTGAATATTCATACAAAACCAAAGTTTTTAATGAAATGCTGAAGAGTATTACGCTGACTTCTAACTTGTCACTACTAGAATGCATATGTAACATGTTTAGGTCAGAGTTCAGTCCATACTTACCTTCAGATTATTCTTCTGTTTGAAAGTCAGGAAGACAAGACTACATGAGTTTGCATTTAGTCTGCCGGATTTCCTGAAAAGTCCTAAGTGTTGTCTAATGGGAATTTAGATGTTGCTTACAAATCCTAAAGCTATGTTAGTATCTGTAAAGCTGGAGAATATGTAGTCACAACCTAAAAATCAGGGAATTCATACATGTAAAACTTAGAGGCTTCATTGCTTTTAATGTGCACAGAAGCTTTCCTTTTTTGTCCCAGATCATCAGGACAAACATCTAGTCAAAGATTGAACCAAGCAGCTGCTTTAAGAGTAAGCTTTTGTGTTTTTCAGTAAATGTAACAATGTTATGTTACTTATGAGCATATTCAAAGTGTTGTTAAAGAGGTACTGTATAAAATTTAATGTGCTGAACTACATGTTTGTCTTTCTGTGAGGTTTCTTTTAAAGAAAGGAAGGAAAAAGAAATTGCTTTAGATAACTCTGTTATTTTGAACTACCTTCAGCTGCTCCGAATTTCCTGCTGTAAGAGCCAATTATTTCTGGCAGTTCTTAACATAATAAAACCTTCTGCAAATGACAACTTTATTTTTCAGAGAATGAAATCATTTAAGAAAGCTACTTCTCAAACAAAAAACCTCTCTAGTGGACATTTTTATGTCAAAGCTCTGAAATTTCACTATACAATTGATAGGCTGCCAGGGCCAAACATGCCTTCAGACAAAATGCGAGTCGCTCTGGTTTTTGCCTTTTCATAGGGATTATATTATGTATACTTGCTGCATCTCACATCTGAAACTTGTGTTAAAAATAAAAGTTTTTGCAGGCTTCTTGTGCAAGTCCATTTGCAAAGTTTAAGCAAAAATGTTTTAAATATAATACAGTATTTAAACAAAATATTTTGATTCATATAAATAAGTTTTCAAGAAAAACTTAAGTAATTTTTCCTGTTGGAGTACCTCACTAACCAGGTTCCGGGTTAGGTATTACTTCCAAAGCCAGTTCAAGATTTCTCAGCTGCAGAGACAGAACAGAGTTTTGTTTCCCGAGGATGGCTGTGAGATGGGCTTGCTTGGGAAGGACAAGCTGAGGGTGAAGTTCTGCCCTCATCTTGCTCCTGTACGATGGTCAGGGATGGTACCAGTATCAAGCTCAGATTTTTCAAGATCCTGCTATTGGAAAAACAGGCATCTACACTGTGTTCTGGCACTTCCTGAGGATTTTGCTCTTTTTCCCAGTTGCTTCCTCTAGCCAATAGCTGGAGTTGTCCCAAGAGCGTCAGGTTATTTTAGAGAGGAAAGGGAGGGAATAGACAAAAGTACTGGGGGAAAAAATGAAAGTAACATGTATTCTGATTCTTCCCTCAGAGTTGCCTTATGGATAAAATGTCAGGGAAAATATTAAGGAGTGACCTTTTTTATTCTCCCTCTAAACTTTATTATTTCATTGCTTTTAGGGACTTTTCTAGTTAGTGGTCATGTTTATAACTATACATCTGTGAACTTGGTGCCTTCTGCTTTTTAGGGGAAGCTAAAGCTTCCATCATTCATTTAAAACCAGTATGGCAAAAATAATGTCCAATTTCAAATACAGCGCCTTTGACAGTCATGAGTGAAGGATTTTAGAGCAGATAAGATGGGAATCACTGCAGAGCAGTTGTAGTTCACAGTGGTTCTCAGACCAATTAGTTGGACTAAGCAGCAATATCATCCTGAGATACATGCAATGACATGTCTTTAGTACCAACAGTACCATTGCATTTTATCGTGTATGCATATAGTCTTTCGATCCAGCATCCTGTTTATCTTCCTACACACAGCTGCACATTGTGTTAGTCCTTAGAAGTTCATATTAAAAAAACCCCAGTAATTCCTTATTTCCTGATTAGTGTGTTGCAGCACCTTTTCACTTAGCAGTAATTTCCTGGTATTACTTGGGTACTTTTTGCATAAACTAAATATTACCTATTTATCTGCATTTGCTATCTGAGTCTGGCCATTCAATGTTAGCATTTTTTGTGTCTGAGATATACATCCATATTATTTCCACATTTTATATTCTTAACTGCCTATTTGCCACTCATATCTATCCATGTACATTTTCATTCATTTATTAAAAGCCCTTGATACTTCATAAAATAAAAACCGTTGTCTTTAAACTGATGTATATAACAGGGTCTAGTAACAAGATTTAGGCAGTAAGGATACACTTACAGAGTAATGGTGTCTCCATGTTCAGCACACGAGGGAAGTATGCATAGACACACAATAGCTAGAATAGTGAGGGTTTTTTGAAAAACACGAAAGGACTTGAGGTTTGATAGGGGAGAATCATATCTGAGCTAGGGTGTGAGATGTGAGAGGTGACAGCAACATGGATACGTCCATTCACAAGTGTCATAATTTCCTGATCTAGTTCAGTCATACTCCAGTTTGTCTACAATCTTAATGGCCTGTTTGTGAACCTGTAGCTTCAAGAGTCCACTTCTAGTACAGTACAGTAGACATAATTGGGTTTTATTAGATGTGCCCTTGGTCCCCAAAATGGTGCCTAGTGAACATGCTCAGGAGCATCAGCCTAACTTTTCTTTAGACAATTGTGGAAGGGATGTGGGCCTCCACCATTATCTTAGGTACTACATTTTGAGATACACATCTTCAGCATTCTTTGTATTTCCTGAGACCAAAGGCTAAAATTGTACTACTTCCCCTTCTCGTACCTATATGTATCTGGAAATAATCTTATTCAGCTTGCTTACTGCACTTTCGTTGCTTTGTGTAATGTCAGCATTACCATATTCTGGAATGTCCTTATTTTGGGATATTGAAAGCTTTCAATGATTTATTTAGCAAATTAGATTTCTTTTTTATTCTGCCAGTTATTAACTGTGTATCTTGGTAGAACATAAACAATACTGAAAGATGCTTAAGAGTGATAGGAATATTTTAGTCTCTAATAGGAAATGTCAACAGAATTTGGAAAGATAACGTGTCAGTGATTACCTTAGCTTGGTGTGGTACCTATGTTGAAAGCTAAGCACTCCCCTTTTGCTGGTAACTGTTATTAATGCTATGCCTACCGTTCTTGAATGAGAGGTTGCCAAGTTTGCTTTTACTCAAAGTCAGTGCTTTCCAAAACAATCCCCTAAATTTGGTGCTTGTGGATAGGCTCATTCTTTGTGGACCTACCAGTGTAGACTGGTACCGCTCCAAAGTAGAGAGGAGACTGCTGAGCTTGAAATGCGATGCGTTCTAATTGATCTTGTCTTTTTCCTTTTTAATTTGTGGTAGACGAGTAGTATTTCCAGATGCCAATGTTAATTTTTCTCCTCTGAGTCAAAAATGTTTGTCTGGAAAATCTATTGTGAGGAAAAGGTTAAGAGTCTAAGAGGTTCTCCAGGTTGCTCTACTTGTTTCTAATCATTATGTAAATGAATGCCTGCTTTTTCTCACTGTGTATCAAATCTGATATGTCAGCCGGTATGAGTTCTGCCAATTAGATAATTGGCATTCTGTGAGTATAAGTACTTGCAGTATACAATTATAAATCTTCATTAGGTTATTACAGTACTTTTTCCTTTGTCATTTGTTAAAGTTACTTTGTTATAAATTTAATTTTCTTCTCAAGAAGTTGTCTATATGTAATGCTAGGACATGGCAAGAAAGTGCCTAATAAAATGTCATGTTCTACTTCCAGACAGTTATGTCCTCATTTATAAAGTCAGAATTTGTTACATAACTAACTTGTACATCCTCCTTTCTTTATAGGGATGATACTCTGAAGCCATTTCCTTATTTTCCCCTGTTTTTGTTTTTGTTTTTTTGTGGGTGTTTTTTTTTTATTCTCTGGTCAAATGTGTGCTCACCCACACACCTAATAGACTGTTAGTGTTAAAAGGAGGTCTTTAAATTATGATTTTGCATTTGTCTTCCGTGTTTGGCCTTGGATTTGTTTAGTTTACCTGCCAGGTGACAGTGCAGTTTTAATGATACAAGTGAAAAATGTGGCTTTGGTCTTAAGTCTGAGTATCAGAGTCTTCATCATTCAGAGTGTTACATATAGTACCACCACTTCCTTATCTGAACATCATATCATAGCACTGGGAAGAGGATGTACTCTGTAAACTTTCCTTGTTCGCAGTCTCCACTGGTTTTTGTCCTATACCCAATTGCTAGTATGGACTGGTCAGGAACAAATTATCATTTCCCCTAAGATCCATAAGGCTTGTTTATGAGGCAAAATGTACCAAGTGATGGCAAGGGATTATGTCAATAAATGTAGCTGAACTGCTGCAGAAAGCAAACTGCAGTCATAAAGAGCTGATTGCTGCTGATATCTTGCTTTTGTTTCTGGCCTATATAAAGAATTTCAGAAATCCTTCTTGCTTTCCTAATGATGTAATTAAAACATTCAGAAGTCTTCTAAATATAATCTACCCTAAAACTGAATGTTTTAATTATTTAAAAGATGATAATAGACTAAATAGCTTTCTTCAAACTTTTTATATTTGTCCTTTGTAATGTGCAGTTTACATGTTTGCAAATTAGTTATTGAATAAGCAGTGACTACAGTATATTGTATTATTAAAAATGTATAAAAATCACAAGATTGTAACAAAATTCTAAGAAAAATTAGTACGGATTTGTAGCTGGTTTTCCACCTGAGTTTATTCTGAGCTGTTTTCGTACAACTACTTATCTCTCTGTCCTGTACTCTGAAATTTGAGACTACCTGAGAGTAGGGGAGATTTTTGGTGACTTTTTTTAACAATGCCAGACTGTTATGATAAAATACCAAAACTAGTTAACAACACAACCCATACCACTACAAGAACTACTGCAAATAAGTATTGTCTTAAAAATTAAGATTTCCTGTTCAAACAATTTAATGAGAAAGTGAGAATTTAAAACAAAACATTAGGTTTTACTATTAAGAAAATGCCTAATGTAAAGAATATTTGTATTTTTAAGGAAGAAATGGCCTTTGTATTTTGCATGTGGGCATTCCCTGGAATAGTTTTCAGGAAATGCACTAATTGTTTATGTTTTCTCTTTTTGTAAAACTTGTAGAAGCTATCAGTTGCTAATGCCAAGTGCATACCCATCCTGTCTCCTAAACTAGCAGGCAGTGTGCTGCTGAAAGCTGTACAGTTGGATTTAGTTTTGAATCAACTTCCAGCAGGTGAAAGTGGTGGAATTTGGGAAATTACTTTGCTTTGAGCTCTTTAAACCTTTTGGTTTGAATTGCATTCATATTGAATACGTTTCTTATTGCTTTTATAGATTGAACAGAGTTTACTAAATATTGCAGTGAATAGTAGAGGCTAAAGCTATAGATGTAGTTATTCTCAGCATATCACATCTGTGGATTTCATTGACGGCCAACCTTTTTTTATGTTATTGTTTTGTTCACAGACCTACTGCTCACTCCATAGGAGAATTTTTTTTTTTGTCGGTTTGCGTGACAAATGCAGTTCATTGGTGCAATAACTATTTACTACTAGGTGAGAAATTGGCTCTGACCTTTTCTCTAAGTGAGCTCTTAGTTTCATAACAGCTTTCTGTCACACTATTTTACTAGAGTCTAAAGCTAAAGAAGGTTTATAGAAGGGAAACTTTCTTATCCTCAATGGGAATAATAATTCTATAGTTTTCACTTCTTACTGTTTCTCATCATGTTGCAAAACCTGCTTGATAGTTTAATCAAAAATAATAAATGTCAAGGTTAAAAAGGAAAATAAGTGACAAAGCTTTGTAATTTTGAAATAGATATACAGATGTTTAGTACTGTGGGTTTATTGAACAGGAATGCTTTTGCTGAATTACTAATTTGGTATTAGAATTTCTGTGCCTGTGTCTCCCCTTTGTAACTGCTGCTATTATGAGAGTGGAATAGCGTTCTGTGAAATAGAGAAATTTTCAGTAACTGAAGCAGCAAATCAAGATTTTTATTTAGGCAGGAATGTGAAATATTAGAAGGAATCTGCAATATTTGAGTTAATCAGAAATTTTGAGATGATCTGGATGATAATAAGAAAAGCATAAAAGGGTTTTGAGGTCTGGTAAGTTAACACTAATAAGGTGTCCACAGCAGGTATTACTCGGTGTAGGTCGATGAAATGAGATTGAATACTGATGTGTATGCTATTCAAGCAGTAGGTTAGTAGCTGAATTACTTTGACTTCCATCATATCTGGAGAATGATGTGGGCAGAAGGTGGTAGATATTTGAAAACAAAACAAGAAAGTTGTATCATAGCCCACCTGTGGAGGATAAAAGCAGAAGGAAGGAAGATCTGCAAGAGGACATTCTTGCTAAATACGCAGTGGGAGGGCAATGGATAGTTTCACTTTTATAAGCTCAAAAGAATAAATAGAGTGCTGAAAATTGTTTTTACTCTGTTTGTAGACATTAACATAATTTTGTAGTGATTATGAGAATGAAATCCCTCTTCAAAAATTCTCTTTAATACATTTTAAAGATGGCTAACTTTAGAAGATGTTTTTGAACATGTTGCATGTTTTTCTGCTATACATAAATTGAAGTGGGATGACTATTTTATGCTAGCTAATATTCATAACCCGAATTATATTGGCTTTAATCTAACATGGATCATTGAGAAAACAGAGGCCGTTTGGAAAGGCTGCACTAGGTGCAGTGCTTGTATATTCTTTCAATTACTTTGACCTGTCATTTTATGCACAATTTGACAAATTGCTGTTGCTCAGACTTTATGCTGTCTGACAAGGAGTCATTGTTGAGCTACATTTTAGTATGTTAAAAAGCAATGATATTAGTAACTTTATCAGTGCTAGCATATTAAGAAAAAATTCACTTCAGGATTCAAAAATAATTTTCTCTGTTGCCATGTGAAGCTGCATTCATATATAAACCTGGTATTTCTGTCACTGAAGAACAAAGTTTGTGGTGAACAAAATATACCAATAAAATATTGAAGCTGCCTAAGCTCGTTTGAAAGAAATGTTTGAGGTTTTCCTGTTTAACTGTTTTCCTTATAGTTTTCAACTAGTAATTAATTTTATTGTTTAAGTACAAACCACTTTGAGAAATGCTGATCCAAGTTATTTGTATATCCCTGTCTTTTTTTATGGTTTTTCCCAAAATGGTATCAGTTATGTGGCATGTTATTTTGCGTCTCGTTCTTGACATACACCGCTTTCAGATACTTTAACAGCGTGTACTACTAATGAAGGAATATACCTGGAAATTACAACCCAATCGGATCTGCAGATCTCCAGGTGCCATATTTACAAAGTGCAAGACGGGACTTTCTCCAGATTTCCTAGTGTAAATTGAAAGGAGCCATGATGTGGATTAAGATTTTTCTTCCTCGTTTTGTATGTGGGATCTGAGAATCAGAAAGGTCAGCAATGTGCTCAGAACCACAGTGGCAGCTAGGGTTTGAGCAAAATTTGTACGCATATTGATAAAGTACCTTTAGTACAAGATCACAGAGATATTCAGCCACTGACTGGGCAGCAGCTTTCATTTATCTGGCCACTACTCTGTTGGTTTCTCTAAATTTCCATGATATCCCATAGAGCTTCAGCAACTCCTTTAGTCTTTCTAAATATGTTAATTCTGGCATTTTGCAAAAACGGAGATTTTTTTACATTGGGACTTGCTTCTTCCACCCCATGGGGTTGTTTCACACAGAACATCTTGGAAGAAAGAATTTTTAATGATTTCTTTACTCAAGTAAATACCAGCATAAATAGAGTATAGGTAGTGACTCTTAGGTAGGAGTTAATTTCCTGTTTGAAGTAATTTTTCATTTTTGGTCAATCTCTGTTTTTCCACTCACCTGATTCTATTTGACCTGGATAATCTTTTTCAATTACTCTTAACTGTTCTCTCCTCCATACCTGGGATACTTCCCTAATTGTCTTGGGAACTGTTCAAAACTATACAGTGTTTTCCCTCTAAGGAAGTGACATGCCGCTTTATTTTACTTTCCTTTGTATCAATGATTATGTTAAATACCATTAACAATTAAAATGTGAAAAAAACCCAGTTAAATCTGAAGGACAATTGGTTTTCCTGTTGGTTTAGTGGTCTCAGGAAAAAGAGCCAAATGCAGTTGAAATTCTGGGTTGTAACTGATATAAGCTTTGTCTAAAGTGGCCCATTTTACTGGTCCTACTGATTTCTTACTTTAGCCTAGATATTGTCAGAGATATTGACTCTGATATAAAATTGAAGGTTGTTAAAAAACATTCCCCTCCATCCTAACTCTAGGTGATTTTGACCAGCTCAAGCTGAAAAATTGAAGGAGTATTTCTCTTGATAATGTGTGTTTTACAGATTTCAAACATAAAAAACCAGTCATATATAGTCAGAAACATTTTTTTGAAAACTTTAGAAATGTAAGTTTCTTTTGGCAGAACTTGGAAGAAAGCCACTTCAAAAGCATGTCCTTGTCTATTCTGCTTCCTTTGCTTATGTGCTTCATGCATTTCAGCTTGGATTATTATAGACAAAGATATTTGGGTGATACTTCGCCCCTTATGTGAACTCATGCTTCCTGAGTGAGGTAATTGTGGCTGAACTGACTCGATTCTTCTGCTGTTGTGTCTCTTCCTTGGCTGTGGCTATTGATGGCCTCTGTCACCTTCTTTTTGCTGAGTGGAAGGTCTCATTACAGTTTTAATCATGATTTTTATGGTTACATTGTCATTTGTAGTCTTAATCTCTAATTTACCATTTCATGTTGATGTTTCCCCTTTCCCCCTTTGATGATGTGACTAGACTTTGGAGGTATTTAGTCCCTGTGATGGATAGGATAAACTGAGGATGTAATCTCCGGTACTTAAGTGAGGGGGATATTTATAGCACACTTGTTTGCACTGTTTATCTGCACAAGGGACACTGCAGGAAACGAAAGCTATGGGCCAAAGATGTGACTGTCAGAATATACATAGTCCTCTGTGGATAAATTGTCTTTAAAAAAAGTGGCCTAAAGTGAGACTTAACAAAGTGCCTGGATCAAGTCTGAAATACAGCAGATACAGAGGAGTTTAGTACTGCATCATGCTGTGCTCATCTCTAAGATTTCCTGGGCTTCCCTGGGATTACTGGCAGGGTGTGCCTTGCTGGAGTGCAGGAAGCACCAAGGCTCTGCCCTCCAGACCTCCATCTTCTCCCTCGCTGCTGGGCCTCTGGAGTGCATGTGTGCGTGTGGTAGCAGGAATTTGACTCTGCAGACAGAAAGAGAACAGTACAAGTGTTGCTATTGATTTAATAAAACATTTCAGATTTTGGCTGAAAGGTAAAGGATTTACAGATAACATAATAGTGCTGTTACAAATAGCTATGCTTTATTCTGAAAGTTATACATAACTTAGATTAAAACTCTTTTGAACTCTGCTAGTTAAAAACAGTAGTTTAAAAAAGAATGAAACAGCAAGTTACAAACTAAGATAGTTCTTGGTTTTCTAGAAACAAATCGCTGAGATTTCCTTTCCAACAGTACTTCTGAAGCAGAGATAAAATGGCTTCCTGTCCCAGGGTTTCCTGTATCCATGGCAACCTGACTTTAACCACTTCTTTCTTAGTTTCCTGAGCGAACAGTTGCAAATCCTGGGGCAAAATGTGAGTGCTCTAGTATGCGGCAATACGGCCGTTACAGAGGTTTCACAGATGAGTATAGTCGGTCAGCTTGTAATTTACTGCAAAACGGCAAAATAACAGAAATAATGAACTTCAGATTTGGGGTAAGGAATTGGTTTTATTTATTTTGAATGTAACTCAGCTTTATAAAATAAAATTCAAATTATGAACCGCCAGTGAAAGGAAACTTGTTTCCAGTTGGCTTTTCTACTTTAATGCTATTGAAAAATTTCCTAGCCATTCTTAATTATAAAAATTAGTTAATAAGCAGTATTTTGAATTTACTAGAAGCCATTATTTTGGCAGCTTGGTTGCTTTTATGCTGCAAACAATTAATTATTTTCTGGCTAGGTTGGCAATACATTTGTTTCGTTGTTCATTTACTTCGAAAATTTTTTTCAGTGTAGTTCAAACTTAGTACCTTTTAATTATAAACTGCTTATTTGGCTTCAAAGGAGAATATATAAAGTACCAATCTTGAAAGCAATGCTTATATTTTAAGGACTGTACACATAGAATCTTTAAACGTTCAAATTAATAATATTTATAAACTTCTTTTTATCTCTACTAGTGAAGTCAGAGATGAGTGAGAAGGCCAAAGACAGGGATATGTGTGGTCTGCAAAGTTCTCCACCCTGCCTGGGAGCATTGCTGTACATCCTTAATTGTTTTCTTTTGTTACTGCTCCAGAAGGAGGCTTCTGGCTGTCCAGCTGCTTGCCAGCTCTGCACAGGGAGACAAGTTAGCTGTCGTAATTTAGGGCTTTCAAGCATCCCGCAGAACTTTCCAAAAACGACAATTCTTGTGTACCTCAGTGGGAATAATATATCGCGTGTCACTCCAAATGAGCTAAGCGGCCTTCAGAAGCTTGCTGCACTCTACATGGATAACTCCAGTATTTCGTATGTACACCCAAAAGCTTTTGTGGAACTCCCCAGATTGTGCTACTTACATCTAAATAACAATAATATTAAACGCCTGGATCTAGGAATCTTTGAAGGTCTTTCCAATCTTCATTGTTTATACCTTCAGAATAATCAAATAGCTTTTGTTCCCAGAGGATTATTTACTAATCTCCTTTCTGTTAGATATTTAACACTTCAAAGAAATCGCCTCAGTGTCCTTGGAAGTGGGACTTTCTTGGGAATGATAAGTCTCCAAACACTTAACCTAGCCAATAATAAGATTTCACGGATATCAGATTCAGCATTTCATCATCTTGAAAACCTTGCATATCTGTTCCTTGAAGGTAACAACTTAACGCTTGTGCCATCGAATGCTATTGGAAGGCTCAAAAATCTTGAAAGACTTTCTTTGTCTCACAATCCCATTGGATCAATACATACTTTTGCATTTAAAGGACTTAACAAGCTTAGATATCTGTCTTTAAAAAACATAAAGCTAAAATGTATTGCTATAAATGGATTTTTTGGGTTAAGCAACCTTAGCCAGTTAATCTTAAGTTACAATGATTTAGAAAATATAAATTCCAGCACTTTTACTTTATTGAACAATTTAATGTATCTGCAGCTAGACAGAAATAAAATAACCAATATTGGCAATGGTACCTTTGAAAAAATGGGACCATCACTTAAAATACTCAGTTTAGCGTTTAATAATATCACAGAATTACAACCTGAAGTGCTGAAGCCTTTAGTGTCTTTAACTCATCTACAGGTAAATTATAATCCTTGGAACTGCAGCTGCAAAATGCTTGGGTTACTTAATTGGCTAGAGTCATCTCCTATTTCTGTAAAAATTCATTGTCAGAATCCCCCGAGTATGCGTGGTAGACCTTTACATTACATTAAATGGACTCAGTTTGCAAACTGCAGTAGCCCTGCTGCCAGCCCAGAAACAGCCTGGAGTCTAGGATCCGTGGGTGTCCATCACAGCACTACCACTTTGCTGATGGCGTGGCATAAGGGAAACGGACACAGTACATTTGAACAGTTTGAACAGTTTGTCAATGCAGAAAATAAGTATGTTGCTTTCTGGGAAGGAACTACAGCTGCATCCGCTAACCCGATGCCCTATGAAGAAAATGCTGCTGAAATTCCATCACGAGCAACTACAATATTATCAACATTACCAGTGCAAATACCAGAACAGATTATACCTGTTAACAGAACTGTAGAAGAAAAAGATTTCTTTCCAACAGATACTGCTCCTGTATCATTACAAACATCCCTGTTTTGTACACAACAGGTTGAAAAGCTGAGTCAGGCTTTTGACATTTTACTAGCCTTTTTTATTCTGGCTTGTGCTGTGATCTTGTTCTTAACCTTTAAAATTATTCAGTTTAGGCAGAGACTAAAGGTTCTGGAAAACTCAGGGGAAAAGAGAATAGAATATTACGGTTTTTATCAGCCTGGAAGATACAGTGTAACTGACCCAGTACAGTCTCTAACTCGGAATTCAATGGGGCATTCAGAACTAGACCAAATCAGGCTGCTCAAGCGAACAGCATCTGAAAGTCAGGCACAGGTCATATTGTTTGAACATTCATCATTGTAATTTATCTTATTTGATTTGATGTTAACTTTATTGTGATCTGAAATCTCAAGATATCAAGAACTCAATTTTCTAAAAATACCTTCACTGGTTAAAATCAACTGGTTGATAGAATTGTGAAAAATGGTATAATTTGGGTTCTGCATCATCATTTGCTTCCTGAATGTTTTGAAGTTTATTGATTTTTTTTTTTTTTAAGATGTCATTTAAATCTGACATTAATAGGTATATTATCCTCTATCTGTGTTGTAGGACTCTCACCTTAACCGAAGTATACATGCAATATAAAGTACATATATATTTACTTTTATTTTGCAGTACTTAATGTTACAAGTTTCTGTAGAAATTCCATATATAGCTTGAAGCAAGCACAACATCAGTTTTTAGCAGGATCGTGAAGCCAAGAAACCTGAGGGAGTGAGAAAAAGCAATGTTTTGTTTATTTATTGTAATGCAGTTTCTACTCTGCATCTATTAATCATCACAATGGAAAAACAAGTGATCATATTTACATCTAGCATGTTCAGACTCTCGAGGGAAAGAAAAATTTGAAATTATACAAATTTTATTCATACCTATGACATTTTAATATACAAAGTTGTGTATTCGGTCTGTATAATGAATATATTAAAGTGATTTTTTTTGTTAGTGTGTATCTGTATCATTTTACGGTAATATGTGAAACTGGACTTAATAGGGAAACTAAATTTCTATTGGATTGAAAAGTTGACCAAGTTTATTATGTCTAAGATAATAGAGCTGGTTAATTGTTGTCAATAAAAGATATTTTGTCATCTATATAGTGATAGTTTGAGGGAGTCTTTGATTAGATAAGAGTTATAAACTGAAGGAATATACTGCACTTTAAATACATAATTCTAGATTAATTGCTGAAGATACTTACATATTTTGGTGTGTATTTGGAGGTGTCAGGTCAAAGTATGTTTTCTTAGTGAAGACCTAATTTTAGGCTTCATCTTGAAAAGATGGATATTATTTTACTATATAGTTTGCATTTGTTTTAACTTTTTATTTCTGTTGTGAATATTGATGTTCTGTTTACATTATTGTCAGGTTATGTCTAATGTGTTGTAGCTTTAATTTCAACCTGAATTTTTTGATTTTTTTTTTCCTCGTTATTACTCCAGTAATTCAAACTTTATTCAGGAAAAAGTCTTTAAGATACGTTCCAAATAATCCAATCTTGTAAAATTTTCAGCTAGCTGAATGGGACTTACTTTTGTAGGTACTGTTTGTCTTCTACAGGCCTGTGCGCTAGAGACTTCAACCAATTGGTTTATAAGCAATACAATTTACAGTTAGCTAGTTTTGCTCAAGGAAAAATGGGGAACAACGTTTTGATAGTCTGTCCTCCAGAGGGTTGATTTAAGTTGTGTAGAGGTATCTTGCTGTTCTGGGATCCAGCCCGGAAACAGGAGCATTCACCAGATGAACCGGAGCTGCTCTCAGAGTTCTCTTTCTAGCCTACCTGCTTTCTGCTGGTGTAACTCATGTGCATGGCCATGCTGTACTGCTCCCTATTGTTCTATTTGTCCATCTCCAGTTCACTTCCAGGAATCATACATATTATCTGCTACAGTAAATGTATAGACCTTGACTGCACTGTGTGGGCATGAATGTGCGAGTGTGCCTCTGTTGTTGCTTGTTCCTTCTCTAAAGGAAACAGATCCTTTCATGTACACGTGTGGTTCATATGTTGTAACTATTAAAATCATTAGAGAGTACATTAGAAGACTTAGTTGAGTTTGCCCTCATGAAGCAAAATGTAATGAAAGATCAATTTACTGTATCATAATGCTATATTTTACTGTAACTTACTGTATAATAGATGAATACTTTTATGGAACACAATTCAGCTACTTGGGCATAAGCTTAAACTACTTTGGATTGCTTGAGTAGAAACTACTTTTTAAACAACTTTCTACTTGCAGATCAGATGTTAAATGTAATGGGTAAATGTTTTTAAGGAGGGAAAAACTTTGACTTTAATTCATGCTTAATTTTTTTTTTTAGGTGGCTAGTCCATTACAGTCCCTTCCTCTTTAACCCATTTTTGTTACTTTCTGGCTCTCCTACATAATTCCTTGTAATAAGTGTTAAATTTATTTTCATTTAATAACAACTGCACAATCAGTGATTGCACAGTAGTAGGTTCTGCAGGTTTATGTGCTATATTTCTAAATTTTCAATTTTATATGGATGTGTTCAGAAATAAAGGACTTAAAATGCAGTGGAAGCTAGCTAACTAAGTTTTCATTGCTAGAAATGTTGCTGTGCCTTTTTTAGAGAGGAGTTTTGGGAGTGGGCAAAGGTCGAGATGGAGCAAACATAGTTCTTGAAGAAATCTGACAGGGGACAGCTCTGTTGTTTTAGGCTCTGATTTCCACAGCTGCTCTCTACAGAAGAGCAGAAGAGGTTACCTCTGAAGGTGCATCCCTTCCACTGACAAGGTGCTGTAGGAGTTGTTTGCCAGGTACAAGTCTCACTGTCTGTAGTGATGGAGCATGAAGGGGAAGTGATGCTGTCAGAACTGTTTGTGCAAGCGAAGAGTTGGAGCAGTTGGAAGCCATCCTTTGGAGTGGAGTTATCCTCTAATAGCCAGCTTACCAACAATCTGAAGTAGACTAACAAGGAATTGGGAGATTCATTATGCAGTTGTGGGGGAAATGCCTTTCTTTTGCAGTTAGTAGCTTTTGTATTTAAATGTTCACACTAGGAAACAAATCTTTCATGTACATGGTGGTTCATATGTCTAACTATTAAAATCATTAGAGAGTACATTAGAAGACTTAGTTGAGTCTGCCCTCATGAAGCAAAATGGCACTTTATGGTCATCAAATTTATGGTCAGCCGTAGGACTCCCCTGGAAATGTCTTAGCTGCTACACGGCTGTTTTAGGAGCAGCTTAGCTCTGTACAGCACCTAAGGTGGGAGGGGAGTGTGGAAAAATCATTTACATTGCTCGCATTTTGTCGGCTAATGAAATAAGAATAAAGAGTTAATGAATCTTTCTCAAGTCTCCTGTACACTAGTAAAGATATGAAATTAAGCTTTTCCCTATTGTGGTTTTTACCGCTTCATCCTGGTGAATGTAGAAGAGCAGAAAAGATTTTCTGTTATTCCTTTTAATCTCTGAAAAAGTATGTTTTCCCATGCAGAATTTTTTCCTTCTTTTCTGATAGGCTGAGAGAGATGCATAGCAAACATGGGGACCATTTTAAGTACTCCTAAAAATTTATCCTGGTATATGTTTTACTAAGCTGATGATAAAGCTTTATTTACAGTGGCTATGTAATTGAAATCCAAATTCTGAATTTTTGCATAAAACCTCAGAATAATAAAAATTTTGAATAGATAGCTGAATGAGAAAAAAATGAATTTTTATTTCAGAACATATGTAGTCTTTTTTCCTTTGTAAAGCTTTTATTCTTTTATCTGAAAAATTATGCAAACTTTTATTTCGAAGGTTTGAGATTCATGTACAAGCTGCCCTAAATGTTTGCTGTATTTTGTTTTCATTATAGACAAGGTGGGTTTTATTTACAGACAACATAAAAAATCCTTTCTGTAATAAAAAATAATTTAATTGCATTAATTGTTAATTGCGTCTTTGAAACTGGGTTGTGGAGTGTTTTAGATCCTAACAAGTTTATAGAAGTTATAATCCTCTGATTTTGGGACTGTCTTTTGGTAATTTTTGGTGCATACCAAATGAGGTTTTGTCCCAGTAACTAAGGGAAACTTGGTAGTTACAAAACCGGTTCTAATGTGATGCTGTTGTTTGCTCCATTGCTGATCTGGATCATATGCAGTTGGAGGGAGGAACTGATTAAATGATGCCTTGCTCCCAATTTAAGATTTTAGTATGAACACTATTAACTGTTCTGTTTTGAAAATTCATCTAAATACAGTATATCTGTCTTTTCTGAATCTACTGATAGTACTTTCTAATGTATTTCTAGAAACAAGCGGGCTAATTTTAGTGTCTTTTAAAGTGTTACATTGATTTGCATGACTCTTTCTTTTCTATGAAAATAAGACCTGAAGCATTTTATATTGCCATTGAACTTTAATTGAGGTTTCTTTTTTTTTCCAAAGCACAGTAAGCCTATGCTGTCTTCATTTTTCACCAACATGTCTTGTATTCTAAAAATAGTTGCATTGTTTAATGATTCTATACTTGGTAAACATTTCATTGAGTCTTCGGTAGGAAGAAACTTCATGTCCCATTTAAAGGGAAAAAGAAGAGGGGAAAAAAGATAAGGTATTACCCTTACTGAAAGTTTTGAAAGGTCTTCTACATTCTTTAGCTTTGCTTTCCTCAAAAAAAGAAAAATTACCATGAATTTTCTATCTTTTACTGAAGAAGTAAAATATCATTCCTCATTTATGCCATAAAATAAAAATATCATAAGTAAAGAAATAATGATTTCTCTGTGTGCTTTGGAGCTAACTATCAAGAACAGTGTTTAGGGTCTTCAGCCACTATACTCAAATTCTTCTGGAAGTATCACAGATCCTTGGAAACATGAGTTACTGAAATGGCCCCCCCGTGTGCTTGTCCTGTCAATCTGCAGGCTTGGAATAAACCCATAAAGTTAATGAGCACTATGCCTACAGTATTTATTTACATGTTGGTGAATTAAAGTAACCTTCCTGAATAGATTGACCGTAATTAGCCCTGTAGCTGATGAAAAGTCTATGACTTCATTGGGTCAAACACCTTTCTCTTCCCTCCCAGTATAATATTTCTGTGGCAACCAGGTATTCTTCACACAGCTTGAAAGGAAGAAATGTAACTACCAGGTAATGGGTAGCAACCTGTATTATTAATTAAACAGTGCATACGTACAGGGCATAGTTTACTTCTCCAGGGTGCAAAGTGTTTGCATTTGTTCTCGGTTGAATGCCCTTTGTCCGCTGTCGACATGAGTCTGAGGACAGCTGTTTCCTATCTTATGTTGGAAAATGTTAACCACATTAATGGCATTTTCTGAAAGATGTGTTTCAAAAAACAGTATGAGCAAAAGAGCTTTAATGGGAGGTATGCTAGGTAGGAACCTCTAACTTGAGTGAAGAAACCTGCTCTGTCTCCAAGGGCTCATTCTGCAGGCTGCTAAGCAGGCAGCATTCACATTTTCAGTGGTCCTGTGTGGTCAATAGCCTGTTTACTTGCTGTCTGCAGAACCCCCCAGGGATTCAGTCTCACAACATGTAATACTTTGCTGTTCTGAATGAGATGGGGAAGCTTTTTGACAAGGGAGAAGGTCTCTTTAAAAATACATACTTGACAATGATAGTAAGAATAAGCCAGGCTGAGTGAAAATTGTGTCAATATTCATTTTGTGGAATTTAGTATTTTCAAGTTTCATTATACAACATACAGTTCAGATCTTGGCATTCGACAGTAGCTGAATTATAAAGGGAACAAAAATAGTCTTTTGGAAACAAAATGATTGTGACTTGACTCATAATCTTATCAAAACAAATTTAAAAGAAATATTTTATATGCTTAGTATTCTAACTTGATACGCATTTTTTCCAAAGCCTCCACTGCTATATAAAGTCTTTTTGTCATAGACCTAAAATTTTGTTGTGTGTCTGACAAGAATGTTTTCAAAAGCAATAAGTAATGTAGAAGGAGCTACAGGTTGTCCAGTTTTTCAGTTTTTATCCCAAATAAGAAAAGGAAATGAAAGAATATTAAGAAATAGATTTGTCTCTGTTAAAACTACCATCAGCTACAGTCAACCACAACCAAACTACAATCCATAAATTTAGTATTCCATACCTTTAAATGAATACGGAACGTGTCTGCTTCTGCCTGCTAGACAGCATCAGCATCTTTTGGGGAAAATCAAGCCTGAAATTCCAAACAGGGAGTAATAAAATGCTTCAGTCAGTGGCAGTTCCAGGGAAAGGGTTAAAGTTTACCATGAACATTTACACCATTTCTTTTTCCTTACTAATTGTAGCTGGAACTTTTGCAGTCTTCCCAAGGTGAGCATCTTTTCACTTGCAGTGTGTCTTCACCCTTTTGTAGTTCAGAGAGGAGGAATCCATGCACCAAAGTCTCAAAATAGTGCATCTTTGGCATTGAACCCACAGTAGTAGGAAATTCAGCAGAAACAGCAGTCACTGCTGCTTTCCATTAACTAGGAACTGGTGGCACCTACTTTATCCATCATGGGGAGATCATGTTCCTATGCCCTCAACCTATAGGCCCATCAGTTCTCAAGGCAGGGGCAAGTGTCTGAATGTAATTGTGTAATGTAATTTTGAATGTTGTGGGGGTATCCAGTCTGGCCTTCAGCACAGGCTGGGGAAAGGTGCTTATCTCTTCTAGGTCCTGAGTGATACCTACCAGCCCTTTGCAGTTGTCTTAAGTAGCCTGGTGTTTCAGATGTCAGGAGGTGCCAGTGTTTAAGCAGAGAAATCCTGTCCCCCCCTTTCTCTCTATAGTCAGGGAAGTGGTGTGCACACAGAACCGGGTGCAGATATTTGTCACCCTCTATGAGGAGTAATTCAGCTGCGTAGGAGGGTGAAGAAATACTTCTAAGGCTGGACAGAGAGAACAAGGGAGTGTACCGTAGAATCATTATGTTGGAAGAGACCTCAAAGATCATCAAGTCCAACCATATACCCGATGCCACCAGGCCCGCTAAACCCACTAAACCATGTCTTGAAGTACCACATCTAAACATTTTTTAAACACCTCCAGGGATGGTGACTTCACCACCTCCCTGAGGAGCCCATTCCAATGCCTAACGACACTAACAGTGAAGAAGTTCTTTCTAATGTCCAGCCTGAACCTCCCCTGGTGCAACTTGAGACCGTTTCCTCTTGTCCTGTCGCTAGTTACTGGGGAGAAGAGACCAACTCCCACCTTGCTACAACCTCCTTTCAGGTAGCTGTAGAGGGAGATAAGGTCTACCCTCAACCTCCTTTTCTCCAGACTGAACAACCCCAGCTCCCTCAGCGGCTCCTCGTAAGACTTTTTCTCCAGGCCCTTCACCAGCTTTGTGACTCTTCTCTGGACATGCTCCAGCAGCTCAATGTCCTTCTTGTCGTGAGGGGCCCCAAATTGAACGCGGTATTCGAGGTGCGGCCTCACCAGCG
>NW_009609981.1:0-12329 GCF_000690535.1 Cariama cristata
GCAGAGCTCCATGCACTCCAGCTGGTCATAGACACAGAGGGTGACACCCCCTCCTCGTCTCCCCTGCCCGTCCTTCTGAAAGAGCCTGTACCCTTCAGTTCCAACACTCCAGTCACAGGAGCCATCCCACCACGTCTCCGTGATGCCAGTAAGATCGTAGCCCTGCAGCTGTGCACGTCTCTGACTCCTCTTGTTCATTCCCCATGCTACAAGCGTTTGCACAGAGGCATTTAATTTTGGCTCCCGATGAAGCTGACTTACTGGTGTGGCTGGGGGTGGCTGGGATTCCTTTGTGCTGCTCTTCAGGTGCTCTCCTGCCGACCTGTGATCCCTCTCCAGGCTCTGGGCATCTACTGCTGGCACCGTCATCAAACTGGTAAGAGTGGGATGGATTGAGGTTCCCGTCCCCTGGCAACTTTAGTTTAAAGCCCTCTTCACCAGCTTGGCAGGAAGAACGCAGCTTTAAAATATATAGGAACAAAATGATTTTAATAATGTATTAGTTGCTATATAGGAACGGTAGAAATGCCATCAGTGATGTAGGCTGGTGAGAAGCTTCAATCGGCATAAATGTGCTCTGGTTAGGAAACACTTCAAGGGGATTTGTTAAGACTCACTCTCAGTTTTGACTCAAGGTTGCCTGGGATTTTTGCCTATGCACACACAGTATAAACCATAAGATGAACAAAGGTTGGGAGTGGATTTCTTGTAGGAATTTCTTTAAATGCCCCAGTTCTGCATTTGGGAAGAAAAGCAAGCGGTATCACTGCTGCGGAGGAAACAGCAGGTGCCTCAAAAGGCTCTAAACAACAGCCAGACATCTTAACATCAGAAAATATGTATTGTTAGCATCTCAGGACTTTCTAAGAGCTGAGAGAAGAGTGCTTTGAGTCACTAAAACTTGCTTTCAGAAGTACTGGAAGTCCAGGGGATCTCCAGGGGGTGGGAGAGAAGTTCACGTTGGAAGAGTATTTTGAAGGGCATACAGAACAACCCAGGCAGTTCAGGCTGTGAACTCCCGTCTGACCCGTAGCCTGACATCGCCTGCATTCTTCTGGCTATGGGCCTGATGGAAGTCCATAGCCTGAAATGTGTGCTGCCCCAAATGACTGTGTTAGTAAATACCAAAATAAAAGGAAGTATGTTATTTATGCCAGCTGACATGGATTTACAGAAAGTAGATTTTGCTGAGATAATCTGGTACCTTTTTCAGAAGAGTAAGATCCTAATTCATAAAGACAGTTATTTTCATATAAAACTACTATAAAGCGTGGGGCTTTACTTTTGCACAGTTCTTTGATCAAGAGGTTATAGCAAATTTAATATACCAGATAGATAGTTAAAAATCCAGTGGTTAACTCAATTGTTAATCTCAATGCTAAACAATCATTATTCAGCATCATTCATTGTTCAGGGGAGCTCCACCTGGAATGTCTCCTGGCTATTTTCCATTTTGATCTGTGATACAGAAGAAAACATAAACTCATCATATTGCAACAGACCAGAGGAACAGAAACGAAAACAGGTCACTGATGTAATCAGGTGGTAAACAGAAAGCAAGGATATAATATATCACTTTATTCCAGGTAAACATGAAGCTAGAGATCTAAGAATAGAGAATGAAGGCCACAGTAGTAAGATGGGAAACTATACTTTGAAGCAGTGGCTCTGAAAAAGACTCAGAAAAGAGGGGCACAACAGCGAAACAGAAACTCCCACTGAAAGGGGATGTAAAGGGGTAACGTAATCTTTAGACGTACAGGCAGGGGAGTCTTGAGTTGGGCTAATGAAGTTAGAGTATTTTGGGATTTGGCACTGATCTTGTCATCATGCTGAAATGCTGGGTCTAGTTCTCCGAGGCTCAGGTCAGGGAGGATGTTGCCACATTAGTGGGAGGAGAGGTTGGTGGCATTTTGCTGTGTTAGACCCAGCGCACACGAGGAGCTCCTTATGCTCCAGGGACTCCGCTTACAGACAAGAACATGGCGTAACATAGCGACCAGAATGATGGAATTTGTGAAAGCAGAGCTTTTTGTATCTGAAAGATTGATTTCTAATAGTTATCAAGTGTTACTTCTTTGGAACTGAAACCATTCAATATAACTGAATTTTTCTCATAGATGGAAGTAAGTACCTCTGAGGTCAAGGTTTGCATGCTTCTCCCCTGTGACCGGGGACAAAATTATGTCCCCTGGCATAGTTATCTTAAACAGGAAAACTTTATACATTTCTGAGGATAAATGCAAGACCATTTCTTTTACTGAACTTCTGAAAGTACCAGATTAAATGACTTGATGAAGTTTTCCCCATTCAGGAGAGAGAACATATTTCATCCCTCTGGCACTTCTTGGAAAGGAGGTGCAGAAAGAAAGGGTTTAGCATGGTACTGAGTTGTGCAACCAGCTCTCAATGCTGGTTATATTACCTTCCATTAATTCAGAGCTCTTGCTCAGTTTGCTACAGGGGCTCAATTCAAGCATCTTGGAAACAAAATCTGGCAAGAACAAGAATTTGTGCTTTTTCCACAGGTTTCCTCAACGTCAAGCCCCCCTCCCTCTGCCCTCATATTTTGCTGTTGGACTGCTTTCCTGCAGAGCAGCTAATGTCAACGCTTGCATGTGTCCCTGCATGCAGGTTTTTGCGTATACAAGCTACCTGCATCTTAACACCTCACCACTGTATTATTTTTTTCATGTTGGCTACAACAGTACAGCCTGTGTTACTGCGAAGTTAAAAGTACCCAAAAATGTCCTTTTTTTTTTACTGAGCTGGTACACAGTTGCTTACTGATGATAGGAAAAAGGGATGGCTGGAGAGCACCTGCTCCAGCCCCCAGAACGGGGCCAAGCGCACATGCTGCTCAGGGTCTTTTCCAGTCAAGTTGTAAATACGCTCAAGGATGGAGATTCCTCAGTCCCTCTGGGCAACCAGTGCTTGAAAGGCTTTTTTTTTCCTACCGTCGTGGTGGAATTTCCCTTCTTGTTCCCTGATAGGCAAGAGTCAACTGGTGTTTACAGGAGAAGGCAGTATGCTTGATGGCGATGCGATGAAGGACAAACTTCTTTGCAGAGAGGTGGCATTTACATTGTTCAGCGTGCTCGTGGTCTAACTGGTTGCTCAGCAACTCATCTCCCGTGAAACCAGATAAGATTTAAGTAGCAACATTGTTCTCCCAGTCAGTGGGCAGTTAAACGACCAGCTGGTTGACCAAAGTGTTTGATGAAGTCAAAGTAGACTCTGTTTTGACCAGTACTTTAGTGATCATTGCTTTTACCTGTCTCCATTTCATGTCCATTTTCTCATGCCAGTTTTAGTAATTTCTGGTTCCCTCTCTAGTAGCATCTCTTGAAAGATTTTCTAAACCATTGCACTAGATTCCTTCCTCAAGTCTTCCACTCACAAGTGATATGCTTTTCCTTCTACCCTCAACTTCATTTGAAATTGAAAAGTTCAAAGTCTTGTAATTTTCAAGTTTACTTTTGCATAATGTTCAAGTTCCTGGTGCTGATGACCACAGCAGGTGTCGACACGACCCAAGCACCAAGAGCACAGACGTCCAGCAACACTAGAAGTTCCCACCACAGCCAGAGCCACCATCTGTAAGACACCACACAGCATATTTGATACTTTCGGAAAAGTGTTACTCTCAGGTGGTATCTTGAAGAAGCAGACAGCAGTGTGCTTTATTTTAATTTTGGGGTGCCAAAACCCAAGAGGAATCTTCTGACTTTCAACTACAAAATGTTACATAAAACTGAATTTACGTATAAGGAAAATTGTTCCTTGAGGGCTAACAAAACAAAACAAAAAAAAAAGAGAGAAAGCAAAGGAGTGCAGACAGACCATACATGTAGGATTGGTGATCTGAAAACACTACTGGTCTGCAAGCAGAAGTCCAGTTTCTGTGGTCTAATATTTTCTGTCAGGTTCACAGATTTCTAAGTGTCATGAGCGAACATAGTAAGAGACTTAGCTGGCTTTTTGTTACTTCAGATGAGCAAAAAAAATCTTGTAAACAAACTAGAAAACCCAGAGGGATTTGTTTTGCATAACCTCGACCTACCCTTTCTCTGGAGCTGCTGGGACATGGACCATTCTATACAATAAACACATAATAATGGAAATGAATAGAGATTAAGTATTTTTATGTTAAAAATAACCCACAGCATTAATAAGTCCAGTTTTTGTAGCCCTGGGGATTTTCTTCCTCTTTTTCACTGACTGGACAGCAGCTGGTTTTGGAACCGTTTCTAACCAGCAGTGCAAGCAGGCAGGTTTCCTTCCCTCCTGACAGCAACCACAATCCAGTCTGTTTAACTGGCAGGAGGTACTGAGAAACTTGTACAAAAAACCCCAATACGTAAATTAAACATGACCTGAAACCTCACGTTGTAGTCATGAGGATCCAAGCCTGTCTGAGCGGGGACTGGGGGCTGTATAGACTGGGGGCTGTTGCGGGTTCCAAGGCAAGGCGATGCAGGGGCTTAGCACAGCAGCCTTCCCTGCTGACCAACCCAAGTACAAATCTCAGCCCGGATTGCTTTCAAAATGCAAATAGGGACCCTCCAGTGATTCCCTTTCATTGATGCCACCAGAAGACCTGCAGAAATGCAAAAGCTGTACGGCAAGTTGGTAGCAAACGTAACTCACTGTGCATTTGGTAGTACCATGCGCTTGAGAGACGGTAATATAGTGAAAGACAGCAAATGATACTAATCTTGACAAAACACTCGACTTCCCTGACCCCTAGATGAATGTAACTCAGTATTAAAACCAGTAGCTTTACGAGACATTAAATTAATCTCCCAGGAAAGTTACACACAGAGAAAGAAAATGAAGAGGCATAGTTGGACAAAAATATTTTTAATTAATACTTTATAACTCATATACAAATTTATTTTTGCAAGGTGTTTTGTAGGCATATAGCTACTGCAGCATTTAACTTGGTGGTGTTTTTTCCTTTCTTTGAGAAACAAGAGAAACAGCTGGGAGATGAGTAGCTAAAATACTGTGTGTCTGCACACCTGCAGAGTGCAGGTTAAGACAGCTCAACGCCAAGACCCTAGAAGCTGCCCAAGAGAGGTGTGGCGGCGATCAGACATGCTTCTGAAGCTCTGTGGGAAACCGTCACTGTGGAAAAGCCAGCTGGCAGGTCACACCCCACAGCACACACCTACTTTTCTTTCTATGCTTTGAGAGAACTGAGCCAAGCTGTCTCTGCATTCACATACCTCTGTAAATTCTTTTGGAGAAGATGGGGAATTTATAAATATGGGAGTAGATAGCTCTGTAGGCTCAGAGATTTGCCTCCGCAAGACTAAGAGATCTGCTGTTGACAGCACTTGAGCCTGTTAAAATACTGTGAATGCTGGACTAACTTCACTTAGCAGCAGCTAAGCTTTTCATTAGGATAAAGTCTGGTCTACCATGATGTATGTGGACTTGGTAGGAAAACTGGAAGGAGAGCAACTGTTAGTTCTGGCAGCTACACAAGCCTGGGGAATTTACTGTAAGCTGCTTTAAGTAGGAATTTTGTCGGTGTAAAAGGAACAGTGACAAAACCAAGAATGGTTAGGGCTTGTGCTGTCTTATCCACCTCACCTCACAAATATTTTCCATTTGTAAAAACCCCAAAAGCTCAAACGCATCCATGACTTTCTGGCAAAAACAAAACACAGTCACAAACCAAGAGGAATGTTTGATACTCTAGACAGATAAACCTTCATAGATTCTAGGTAGTTAAAAATGTAAAGTAGTTTTTAAAACACTAAAAATGCCTTGCACTGCAAACATTACACTAAGGCCATGGGTACTGTAATTATGAGATGTCTGGTTTTCACCTTTAAAGTGCCCAGTTTCCATGGCTTGACTCCAGCATGGACTCAGGGCCATTTTCTCTGCTATTGTTAACATTCTTGCTAGTTCATGAGCAGCACCTCTTATGAAGAGCAAATAACTATTTAATAAAAAGGCAGCAAAAATAAAGTAGCAGGTGAACTCACTGCCATCCCCCAGCTGTGTTCAGAATAAATATCCCAACAAACATCAGCCAGCACTGGCATACTTTGATGAGATTCATTGCTCTTACTCATAACAGCTACAGGAAACATTGCAAATTTGGAATTTAAAAAACTTTTCCCATTGAGCTTCACTCATCAAGCCATGTCAGTGCCATGAAAAAACCTACCTTTGTAAGCTCCACATTTAATTGCTTGTATGAAACTGCCGCTTGTCCTTTCCTTGTGTAAGACTAACAAGCCAGGGGACTTACGATGCCTGCGAGTGGTTCTGTTGTGCATGTCAAATGGGGAACAGTGTGGGGAATTTTTTTATATCCCTGTGGTAAGCAATCAAGTGATCACAAGGAGAGGGGCTGCATTCACCCAGTTTTGGTGGTGTATAGGTGTGCGGTCCAACCTAGGTCTCTAAGCTCCTTCAAAAGTCAATGAGGAGAACGAGGGGAGAGGGGTTGCCTTTTGAAGGTGTTCGTTTAAGAATGGGATGAAGCTGCCCGCTGGAGCTGCCAAGTTATTTTCACCGTCTATAAATAAAGACAGATTAGAGCTCAAGTTTTAGCATAAAGTTAGGCAAGACTATCTCCTCTGTAAATAAGCCCTATTTAAAAGGATTATTTCACTTGAGGCTATAAAGTAGTTTGATTAGATTATGTGTTTGGCAATGGAGACACATCATTTAGAGGTAATGGATCTAAGTTTCAGTGGTGTTTTTAAGGAGGCAACCCAGGGGATGGTGAAAAACCCAGAGTACAGCTGAGTATTTTATAGAATAGTCAGTACTATGCATACTTTTCCATTTTGTTGAGGTTGTTTTTCATATGGTCTTGCACTTTGAAGACATTTAAACAGAAGGCAGTATTCCTTTTCATTACACACAATTATCTAAGTAGCCATGGCACAATTCTTTTTTTCATATCTCCTGATGAACAAAAGACTAACCTATATCTAGATATCCCTGGGTGAAAAAAATAGTCCTCAGATCTACAGACCTCATGAGTGTCCCATGCTTTCAAAGACACATGGAAATTCTTCATAATTAGTTAAAGTGAACAAACCCAACTACAATCAGAAAACTCTTCTTGAATCATTTAAAGCAATCAGTTACTATGCTTTTAATTTCTCTTTTAAAAATGATGGAGTATTGATAACATTTTGTTGTATAGTAAAAAACCAGAATGTATCTTCCCATTGAAAGAGGTCAAAATGGACTGTGCTAATTCCATGGAGTATAAAAACCAGTCTCAATCATAAAACCTGAATTCACAGCATATGATTCATTTCAGTCAGCCACAGTGTAAAGTAATGCAGAGATTACTCCACTGAAAGATTTGTGAATTCTGAAAATGAATTCTGAAATCAAAATTTGTACAAGGAAAATAACCATAAAAACTGTGTAGAGGCTCAGCTTTTACAAATGCTAGCTTACAGAGTTTTCCTTAACACAGAACTTACTTTTTCACTGTAGCTCTGATAGTACTAAAAAGGGGTAGTCCTTTTGCACTGCCTTATCTGAAACAAAAGTGAATTTCACAAATTATTTAGAAAATTGTGACAAGAAGCACTGTTACAGACTCTCTCATGCAGCACAGCTATACAGGTGCCAAAAGTTCTTCCTGTTCAAAGAATACCTTTGATTTAGGCAGGGTAATGCATTTTCCCTTTTGCTGGCATACAGCCTGCTGTTAAGGGCATGCTTCTTAGCAAAGGAAACGGCATCCTACGGTGTCTTGCGTGATAGATGGAGTACAGTTGCCAACCTGTAAACAAGCGCTGACATTGCAATACCAAGTATTTTATAGAAAGTTCTAAAAAAATTGAGAATCTGGCTATAGTTTCCACAGTCAGGGTGACTGAGATTCCAGCGATTAGCTCCAGGACTTTTATACAAGCATCTGTTTCTTTTTGTGAAATGATTATCTCATAGCAGTGGTCATTCTGCAAAACCCAATCAAAATCAAGAAGGAACAGAAAGTATATGTGTGCCACTGACTATGTGCTACTGCTGAACTTCCAGGAAAGCCTGCTGCTGAGTTGTTCAATTTCTATGGAGTGAGTAATGGAAAGATAAAGCAAGTATGTTCTTATAAGTTGTAAGAAACACTGTCTCTTTCATCTTACTGTGCTAAATATTAATGCTAAAAACACTGATGCCAAAATATGTATTTTAAGAACATTTCAGTAAAAGAATAGAGATAAGAAAGCTTAGATATGATTACATCGAATTACAGCAGTGTCTGAGCATCAGGAGATCTGAATTCAGTTCCTCGCTCTGCCCTCAGAGTGTCTGCATTAAAAACATTTAATTTTACATACTTCAGCTCCCCATCTCCAGCATCGCTTCCTATTTAATCCTGTCCACCTGTTTAATCCATTCAGAATAAACACTTTTTAGGGAATAGCTCTTAAGTATTTGGATAGCACTCGTTTCATAGATGCCTCGATGTTAAATAGACCCAATACAACTTTATAGTATTACAACTAGGGAAAGTGTAATTTACACCACAATAATAAAGGGATAAAGGTATAATGAATCATAAAAGACCACTGGTGATTCATGCAGAAAAATTAAAGTTATTTAGAAGGCTCAAACCAGAATTACCCATCAGAATGGTGGGATTTGCTTTAACCCCAACAAAGAAAAAAAGCAAAGTTTGCAATTGGCTTTTAACAATGGCAAGACCAGGTCTGTGGAATTCAGACACTTCATTCAGGCAAAGTTTAATATCAAAGGTTTGGTAAGCTGGATCAAATAAAACATTCATACTAATGTTTCTAGGATAGAAATTACTGGTTTTAGTATGTATGAAATCGATAGTTCATGAATAACAAGAAATTAAAGCAGAGAGTTCCCTTGTGTGACTATTTCTTTATTAATTTATTTTTTGAAACCTAATTTCTGAGGTTGGATACATCAAGTTATCAGTGAATATTTATACGTAGCAGGCATGACAAATCTAAATACAAGCTCTAGTTCAGAGAATGATCCAAGATGAACTGATGACCTTCACTTTCAGGGCAAAAAAAGGTCGAAATCTGTTGGGAAGTTTGCCCTCATGGCTCGGAAGGAGGGAACTGTCAATTCCTACTATCCACAGTATTTAGAACACTATATCCAAAAGGATCTTACTCCTATTGCTCTCAAAACCAGAAAATATGAAGAAAGTGAAGAGATACTTAAAGACAGGGGAAAATGCAATCCATTATGAAGGCTCAGGACTGAAGGATACCTATCAACCTCTGCAGTTCCAGTGGGGGCCCATCAATCTTTGCGCCAACTGTAGTGTCATATTGTGTTCTTACGCAGTCTTTTATAACAGAAGATAATATAGGTGATGGTATCTTGCCTTGCGAATATGAAAATGGCCAAACCCCAACCCATGAATGACAATTTTCTTCTGTGTTGCCTAGTCAGGGATCAGAAAATGCTGCTTGCTAAACCAGGTGCTTTTTTGATGTTGCCTCTTTACCTTAGTATTAATTGACCTTGCTTCCCAAAGCGAGCCTATAATTGCTGTGTGACTGCATGTCTGCTGTCAATAATTCCTAACGATTGACTCCAATTTCTCACTGCTTGAAGTTGCACTTTCTTGTTCCCTCAAACGTTCTTTTGTTCTCTCAATCCCTGTACATCCCCCAAACCGTGTGGTCTCTCCTTTATTTCACTCCAGCAGCTGCTTTGGCATTCTGTGTCTTCTGTTTCAGATACATGAGTGGCTCCGCACATTTGTGTTGTGAATATCATGGCTTCAAACCCTGAAAGACTTTTATGTCCCCAAACGTTCTTGTTACAGATTTTATCCTGCCATCTGATGTGCAATATGGCCCACAGATGGTACAGATGAAACCACCCTACAAGCTGTAAATGCTGATAGTCAAAATAGAAAGTTAGAAGAAAACATATAATGAACTTTTCTTCCTTTTCAAAAAAGCAAACCAAAAATAAGTCCAAATAAGAAAAGAGTTACTGCATTAAAGCTACCAGAACAATTCTCACTCACTCAGTAGATACCTTTAAGTAAAATTAAACAGTTTGAAATGTCAAGGAAAATCTAGACTGCAATTACTGGGATCAATTTAGATATAATTAAGTAATCTAGGTTAGAATGATTATATGCTATAGCAGGTATTCTACAGGGACCTTCATATACTTTCAAATCTCTCACGAACTTTTAACAGTAATAATAAAGTCACTATCTAAATCTGTCCAGGGTCACATGGCAACATTATCTCAAGGGATTGACACTGATATTGCTTAATTCCATTCTATTTTGCAGAGTATCAACAGCATAGTTGACATATACAGCATACAAGCAGACATATTGAATGGCAGCCTAAACTCTTTTTGCAGCTATCTACTTCCAAGTTTCCAGAAAAATTAAGTGGACAACTTAGAATGGGCAAAGTGGCAAAGCTTCAGGACTCGATCCTAAAGCCTGATCTGACTTGGCAAAGTCTCTTAAATTCTGCTTCAGCTAAATTTCTAGCTATCTATTGTTAAGGGTCATATTGGTAGCAACTTTATAAATACACAGATCCCAAGATAGTTAGGCTAATGGAGGTAGCATGTCTTCAGGCAACCCACAGCTGAAGCCCAGCTCTAAGCAATTCAAGTATGTGAACAGTCCTATCAAAGCCAACTGATTTAGCTACACACATAAAACTTACATAAGCTCAGAATCAAAGTAGCCAATGAACAAACTAGTTGTAAAGCTTTATTTGGGAGGTACCTTGTTTTTGAGAACAACGGTGACGTGAGAATATATCTAAGAAAATTCTGGAGCTCGTGGCTGTAGCCGTGAGCTAAGAAGTACTAAAGTACTACAAAGAAGTGCCAAAGAAGTTGGTAGGAAACCAACTTCCTTTGGTATTTCCTATAAAAGAAGTTGGTAGGGAAAAAGCATGTATCCAGAAATGTAAATTCATACGGATTCATAAAATGCAGTGATGTATATATTTTGTATCTATGTGTTGCATAATGTGAGATGGCTTGAAGATTCTTTCCTGGGAACTTTGCTATGAAGACTGCATAATGATATGCCCCAACCTTTGGTCTCCAACTTATCTACACAGATACACGCACCCATTACTACACTTTTGCATCCTGTTCAATGAAATGAACTGCAAATCAGCATGTCATAAAAAAGCATTACTCAAATTAAAGTACCAATAGTGAAAACCTTCTTAGCGCCTATCAGAGAGAGTGTGATTAATGCAGAAAAAGGCTTTGTTGAATGTTCAAAACCATCTACGTTACCTGTTAAACAGAACTCCCTTTCTCATTTCTGGACCAAGCAGCATTACTGCAGTGCCACACCATTGCTGTGCCATCTCGACTTTCTCCAAGAGGTAGGGACAGGTTTTTCTCTCCCACTTTTTGATGGAACACTCACTAGGATGCTGGAACTTAATATTTTAACCAGCAAATACAAAAGAAAAGGATGTGAGAGAAGTACCGGATGTCTTTTTCTCTCAATGTCGCACAGCAGCAGGTTCCTGTCAAAGAAAACAAACAACACTACCACATTTTTTGTCACTGTCACTTTCTTCTCAGCTGTTGAGGCAGAAAAATAGGACACTGCATACGATTGAGCCCTACAGTCCCGAGAGAAGAAAAACGCTTTTTGAAAGGCTCTCAAGAAATATGCCCTTTGAAAAGCGCAAAGTGAAAAAGAGAGATGGTTCACGTCGTAGCTCAATCAATCAAAGGTAAAAGAAAGAAAATGCAAAATCATTTTTCCCCAGTTCAGTGGATATTTACCCTCAGAGCGCCCTGCTGTATTTCTAGTCTCCTTCCCACGCTCCTGCTAAGTCTGACCTTCATCTTTACGCACACTAAGTATCCAAACCCGCTGCTTCCCCACGCAGACTCGGACTCCATTTACAGCTTTAAATGTTCCAGATCCTTCTGTTTCCATCCCCTTCGACGCACTCAGATCCCCTCATCTCTACCCGCCTTGCCTCAAGCCCTGTTCAATTTAATCTCAGACACAAGTATGCTCACAGCGCCCTTCTCTAGTCCATGTCCAGCATCCTTCTAGCATGCTAAGCCCCTTCAGCTCCTACTTTACCACTCTTGGACTAGCTCCATTGCTAACTAAACCCAAAACGAAACGTGAGGTGACCCCTCCAGCTTTAAACTCTGCCTACAGCCCTGACCGGCCCACACCGCAGAGCTGCCTCTGGCACTCCCAGTGCCATCTTCTGCCTCCCCCGGGGCCACCAAGCCACGCTGGATTTCTGACAGGGTTTTGGCGCTCCCCGGCTCCCTCCGTGCAGGGCCTAGTCCCTTCCCTCCCAGACTGGAAGCGCCCC
>NW_009609982.1:0-28606 GCF_000690535.1 Cariama cristata
GGAGTCGCCATCCCTGGAGATGTTTAAGACAAGACTGGACGTGGCATGGTCTAGTTGACATGGCAGTGTTAGGGCAAAGGTTGGACTCAGTGATCCCAGAGGTCTCTTCCAACCAAATCAATTCTGTGATTCTGTGATTCAGTTATGACAATATTAATGAGCTGAAATGAATTGTTACACGGGAGAAGTTTCACAGTGCTGTTTCTGTTTCCATATACAAGGCACATGTGACATTTCACCTGAATAAGTTCTTTGCAGAACTGGATTCTGAGAGATTAAGATAATTTTTTCCAAACTATTCATGGTTGGTCTTACTCTTCCTTCCTTGAAGTCATGCTAATACTTTAAAGTAGCACTTTTGAGAACCCCAATCTAAGTACCTAAACAATTTTTTTATAGTCCTATATATGCATGTGTACACATACATACACATCGGTGTAAGTATACATAGAGATGACTAAAAATAAGTACTAATTGTTATATATAGTCACAAGCAAAACAAAAATACAATAGAAAGGCAAAAAGCCAGTACTTGATCTATTTGATCCTGCTGCCCTCTGTAGACAGTTTCAGGGTCTGATGGAGGCCGTAGGTGGAATTCAGAATCACAAAAATTTCCATCGCCATCCACATTGTGCAAGCTTTCCCAGACAACCTTCTCTTCTGTCAGAAAGCCCTGGTCTGTCACCAGCAGGTAAAGCTGACCCTATGCAGAAGAATAAAGAAAACCTGTAAAACTAAAAAAAATTTTTTTGCAATTCAATATAATTAGCAGAAATGATCAGCTAATACAACTGTTGCATTCCAGTAAAACATTCATTTAGATTTTTTAGCAAGTTTAAAATTTAAATGAATCGGTATACAGCATTAAAACAACAGATACTAGTATTCATTGCTAAATTAACAGTCACACTTAATTTCTGTATTCCATCTTTTAATTTTTTTATTAATGAAAGTTCATATCGACTAAAAATGAATATAAACCAAATATATATAAAACATAAATATACACCTTGATAACTCCTTGGAAACACAGCTAAGAAGTATAGCTCAAGACTGGCAATATAAATTTTAAATCCCAGGACAAATCACATTAAACTCCAAAGGCAAGATCTGGAGACAAAGGTGATCTTTCCAAATGATCCAAGAGGAATTACCTCAAAACAACCACATCTCAGACTTCATGTTTTATAATGCGTTTTGATAGAATGTGAGGTTTGTTTCAATTGAAAAAAATAAATTTAAGATTCTTGCTATCACTTGTCACCAATAACTGCTTTTGTTGGATTTCAGCCTTCTTACAGTTTCACAAGGCCAAATTTCTTGATTTCAAACTCTGAAATTATAAAATGGGCTGGTCTGGGAGCAAAACAAACAATACTAACAAATCCAGAAGCCAAGGTACAGGAAAGATGAAATGCAAGCTTAGGTTGGAGGAATGGGAGAGGAGCTGAAATTAAAGGGAAATTATAAAAGCTGGCCTCAAGTAAAAGGAGATGGTGCTGCATGTTTGAGGGACAGCAAAGCAGCACAAAAATCCATGTTTAAATTTCAATTTAAATTAGATTTTAATCTTATCCTACCCTTTTTATAATGTTTTTAGAATTATACTCCAAAGCAAGAATGTCATTACTGATCATACAGCAAATTAAGACTGAAGCTTCCATCAGTATTACTGAATGTACCAGATCAAGATATTCAACGCAAAATTTGTTGCAGTGTTTTAGCTGTAAAAATCAAAGCAGTTTATTGTGACATCCACAGAAATCTGCTATTTGTATTACAGCATCACACGAAGGGTACTCAAAGATCACTGTGCTGAAGATGTACCAAAACAGAAGAGGCAGTTCCTGTTCTACTGATTTCATAGGCTGAACAGGCAAAAAATAAAAACATTGCCCCTATTCAAGTACAGAACTAGCTCACTGATTTCTCTCAAGTCATTAAAAGACCACCTATAAGAGATGCTGAAATTAAAATCAGATCTCTTCAATCCTACTAAGCTTACAGCCATCCCTTCTGTGGCTGGTAGATCATACAACATCGCAAAAATATTATTTGAAGATTCACATGCAGCTATTGTTCTAATATTACCCAATACTGCAAGATGTGCTTATACAAGAGGCCAAACAGAACAGATATAAAGTAGTATCTTTTGTGGGTTTTTTGTCCAAGCTTTGGAATGGCAGTTACCCCTGCACAGGTGAGTTTACAGACATAAATACAATTGTCAGCAACAAGTCTGATCACATAAACATGATCTAAGGAACCATCTTTCCCTCAGAAACCTGCCTAAAAACTGAATGCTACTTCTGATGCTTAAAAATCACCCAAAGAAAACAAAAGAAAATAATTTCACATTTTAATTTGAACAGAATACCTGTTTCACAATACCTTATCTATAAAAAGTCTTTTAAAAAGTTAAAAAAATAATCACAGAATCTGTAAGGTAAGTATATTTGAACCTTTTAAATTTTATTTTGACCAGTACCTTGATTCAAACAAAAATTAAAAAGAGGGCGTGTCAAATTTTCCTCTATTATGCCATACATTACTTTTTAAACAGCTCATAAACAGTGTAGCTTAATAATACTGAAATAGAAAAATGTTAATGCTTTCATAATCTCCCAAGCTGAACTTGTCACACACAAATATTAAAGTATATCATTAGCTTTATGGAATTAGAATCTAGTATCTCTCTCTCAAAGATATTTTAAAGCTAACACTTCTTTGAAATAGAGAATTCTTTCAATCTTAAATAAAATTCATATTCTTACTTTCTGTTTTTAAGCCTTCCTCAGTTGAGCTATTTGAACACTGATTTTTAAAATGTCATCTCAGAGTAAATAAAACATTTTAACACAGCTGCCTGATGAAAGGCAATAAACTGCATTACATATCACCACATTACCTAAACAATACCATTCCAATTCCAATACCAATTGCATAGTTTAAAAACGTGCTCCTTCACTTTAACAAAACCTAGCAAACCAACACACAGGCTCCCTGGTACTTGTGAAGAGATAGAGTTCCTTTTCACTTTCTTGGAATGAAAGAACAATGGGAAAGTACAGATCAGAGATTCAAAGTCATCTTTCTCTGTTTGTTTGTGGGTTTTTTGTTTGTTTTTTAATGAAGTTCTCTGATGCCTACTTCTTATTAGTATAATTTAATAGCATTTCTCAAAAAAAACAGATTCCCAAGGACCCTCATAATATTGCTAATATTCATGTAAGTTTGGTAATAATTGGACGACTTTTGGTTTCATATACAAAATAAGAGTCAGCACTTTTTGTACTAGGTGTAGTGTAGCTACTCATCTCTACAGCTATCAATCTTCCTAGAACTTCAATGATTTTGTTCCTTCTACTTGCAACAAGCAAATAGAGACCACATCTATGGACTGGTTTTATAGGCACTGTTTTAATGCCATGCATGTTCTCTTCCCAATTCTAAAGGCTCACAGGCCAACTTCACTGGCACACCCAAATTCCACTGAGGGGATTTTGTGATATGAGATAATATTTTTTTCGTATGACCTTCATGCTGCCTCTAAATTTGAGCTGCACTAAGTAACAACATGCCTGGTGCCAGGAACCAGCTGCCATTCTCCAGCATTTACCAGATCATGAGATCAGTCTAGCTGCTAAGAGATAATGGTATACAACAAATATAACACTGGGGTTTATGACTTGATGTGTCCAGTAGTTTTACACCACGTTTGTAGACTACCAAAGTTTCTGCACTTCAGCTCCACTCAGTGCAACACCAAAGGAGGAAAAGGTAAACAGGGTGTACAGTGACAGAATCAGTAAGAATTAGCAAGTGTAGAAACACTTACTTAACACTGAACTAAAAACAAAAAAAAAAAGCAGCAAGAAGGAGGCTTTAAAAAAGGCAAAAACCAGAATGCGTTTTCTACGTAACAGATCATGGTCTTGATTCTGCATTTGCTTTCTAGTCAGGGTTAAAGTTAAAACAGGATGATCAGCACACTAAGGTCATGCAATTAAGTTAATGAATGTACATAAACATGCTTTTCAAGTATACCTTGCCAAGAACAGTATCATACTTTACAAAATAAATGTGTTTCTACCTTCATAAAATCGTAACTGGCCATTTCTAAAGTATTACCAGCTTATCTTTTAGGTTTATTTTTAAATGTGGGGGGTTTTAATAAATACACAGTCTCATGGGTTAACACTGCTCCCCAAAATACTAGCACATAATACACAGCTATAATATCTGCTAACAACTTGTTGTCAATAGGGAATAAAACAATAAAAGAAAGTCTCAAGTGCAAAACTGTTAAGGTAAATTGTGCCTACAATAAAGTTATGAATAATTATTTATCCTAAGAATCAATACCTAGACACTGTAGACCGATGCCCAGATTTTATAGTTTCACATATAAAAAGCTTGAAATAAAGCTAAGGATAAAAGCAAGATTATTCTCCTGAAGAATGATCTCAGTCTTCTCATTTGCACAAAAAAAAAAAAATCTCTGTGAAATGCAAGCAGATGTAGGCTGCAGGTGATGTTACTGGTTACAAGATCTCCATTCCTGGGTTAACTTCATAACCAGATTAAGTAATTAAAATTAATGCTTTTAAACTACTTGTTCTGATGCCAATTACCAAGTTTCCTTTTCAGTTTTCTAAACTGTTGGAAAGTCAAACACCTGTCCAATAGCTTCATACAGTAAAGACAAACATTTTAAGCCTTATCCTTTAAAATCTATATAAATGTTCTCTTGGACTTCTGGATCAGACCCCTTGGTTTTTATGAAGGTGTTTTATGTTGATATGAACGAGTGCTGTTATTTTGAGATTAGTCTAATTTATCTGAATGTTTTAACTGTTAGAGAAAATTAAGAAATTTTTTTAAAAAATATACACCATTTGATTCAATGGAGTAACACTCAGAATAAAAACTGTACACTTCCTAAGAAATGGAAAAATATTTAAACATGTTTTTAAGAAGTTATATACATTGCCTCTACTATGTCAAACTCAAACATCATCTTCAACGCCCAAGGAAAAAGCACAATTATTGCTATGAAAAGTCTGTGTGAGTTCTGAAACAGAAACCCAACATTTATAAACTAGAAAACGTAATTGTAACACACAATTCAAAATCCAAACAGGTGTCTTGTTACTTTTCAGTAAAGAAAATAGGTTGTATTACAGTCACGTCAGTGGGAAAAACATTCCAACTGAACTAAGATATTCTTACCAAACTGATCCCCTCTTTACAGTCCTGTTTTTCCTTGATCTAGGGAATTATCATTTGATGTATTTATTATCTGTGTAATGAAAAGCAAAGGCAAAAAAAAAATCACATCTTTAACTGCTGAAAATAATTACTGTATAATCACATGAGCCAAGACTATTAATATGCAATTAAAGGGACAGGAAGTAGAATAAATGACTGCTTGGGCAAATGGACAAATAGTAGTGAAAGAGATTAAGAATCTGATAACTGAACTTCCATTATTAACTAACACTCACCATACTTTGACAAATGTCTAATATATTACAGAATTGTCATATTTGCTTTTCTTTTATAGGTGATAATGAATTTTTTAAAAATATGTTACTTTTTCTATAAACAGAAACATGATCCTAATACTCAAACTTTTTGCAAATCAGAAGTAACAACATATTGTATTATGTGAATTTCATTCAATTTTCAGAAGAGGAATAGTAAAATATCCATTTTTCAAGACTATATTGAATAATAGAAACTTAGTAAACAAATTATACTTGAACTGATGGTCTACTCTGAAATGCAATCTGTGAATCTTCACAATTACATTGTGACATCAACTCAGCAGCTTTAAAAAAAAACAACAAAACAACACTGAAGTCTTCAGAGGAAGATTACTTCAAAACTTTTCATAGTAATTTCTGAAAAAAACTCACTGCAACCATTCTTCTACTATTGTCACTTTGCTCGTCAACTTCCACAATTTTAAAGTGAATGCAGTATCTAAAAATGGAGAAACTATTATTGAATAAGCCCTTTCCATTTAACTCTTACTCCTAGAGTCAGGAATTTGGAAGATACATAAAAATGGCACAATAGTTATATGCCTGAAGATTAACCTTTTAGAAGTGTCCATATATTAAACTGAACTGGAATATTTCAAAACAGTAATAAATGTTTTCAGACACAGTGACAGAACTAAAACCAGTTTTCCCCCTTTGGCTTTTTCTCTTGTTCATAAGTCAAATGCTCTTTTTTAAAGAGTAAGTATTTTAAAAAGTGTTCTAATACAACTTCTCACCTATTATTCATAGAATCATAGACTGCCCTGAGTTGGAAGGGACGCACTAGGATCATCAAGTCCAACTCCTGTCTCTGCGCAGGAAAACTGCAAAATTCACACCATGGGTCTGAGGGCATTGTCCAAATGCTTCTTGAATACTGTCAGGTTTGCTGCCATAACCACTTCCCTGGGGAGCCTATTCCAGTGCTCGATACCACCCTCTGAATGAAAAACCTTTACGTAATATCCAACCTAAACCTCCCCTGGCACATCTTCATGCCATTGCCCCAGGCCCTATCATTGGTCACCACAGAGAAGAGATCAGCGCCTGCCCCTTCGCTTCCCCTCGTGAGGAAGCTGTAGACTGCAATAAGGTCTTCCCTCAGTCTCCTCTTCTCCAGGCTGAATAAACCAAGGGACTTCAGCTGCTCCTTATACAGCTTCCCCTCTAAAGCCTTCACCAACTTTGTGGCCCTCCTTTGGATGCCTTCTATTAGCTTTGGCACTCAAAACTGCACACAGTGCTTGAGGTGAGGCCACACCAATGCAGAGCAGAGGGGGACAATCACCTCCCTCGACTGGCTGACTGTGCTGTGCTTGATGCACCTCAGGGTACGGTTGGCCCTTCTGGCTGCCAGGGCACACTGCTGACTCATGTTCAACTTGCCGCCGACCAGAACTTCCAGGTCCCTCTCCAGCCTCTCATTCCTCAGTTTGTATGTGTATCCAGGGTTGCCACATCCCAGGTGGAGAATCCAGCAATTGCCCTTGTTAAATTTCATACGGCTGGTGATTGCTCAGCTCTCGAATTCGTCTAGATCTCTCTGCAGGGCCTCTTGCCTTTGAGGGTGTCAACAGTTCCTCCCAACTTTGTATTATCAGCAAGCTTACTTAATGTGCTTTCAAGTCCTACATCCAAGTCATTTATGAAAACATTAAAGAGCACTGGCCCTAAGATGGACCCCTGTGGAACCCCACTGGTGACTGGTCGCCAGCCCAATGTGACCTCATTTACTATAACCCCTTGAGCCCAACCTGTCAGTCAATTGCTCACCCATTGCATTACGTGTTTATCCAGCTGTATGTTGGACATTTTGTCCAGGAGGATACAGTGAGACATAGTATTGAAAGCTTTACTGAAATCTAAAAAAAAATAAATTACATCAACTGGCTTCCCTTGGTCAGTTAGGTGGGTAACTGTGTTGTATAAAGAGATTAAGTTTGTTAAACAGGACTTTCCCCTCATGAACCCATGCTGGTTGGGACTTTGTCCAACTCAAATATCTTCATGCCCATAACTACTATAGAAATGCCTTTTAAGTATCTGCTACCAGAGACTATTAATAAGCTTTTGCCTACAGTATATAACAGCACTGATACCTCCCCTAGGCTACAACAGGTATTAATAATGTTGCTGTACATTCATAACCATTCTATTTCTGATCTTGCAAGGAGCACTTAAGAGTAAAAAAAAAATGCCTATTTTATTATTGTTAATTTAGTAACAATTAAAAAATAATATTAAAAAGCAAGCCATATTTGTGAGGAGTCACTCCAGTTCTCTTCCTTACAAATTCCTTTACTATTCATGCAAAAAATAAAAATATCTTGGAGTCAATAGAGACACTGCACACAAAGGAAATATGAGTAGATTAACCAGCCTAACAATCATACTAGCTGGGCACTAGTATGCCCAATGTTTCCAAGGAGTTCTTGCCACTATGCAACACCTTGTGACATCAGCCTATGAAAAAATTTTCAAAGACAAGACACAGGAATTCAGAATACTGTGCTGTTTAGTTGCACTTTCACATAACTCTTAATTTCAGCAAAACAGCTCTCTAAAATAAGCAATCCAAAAGCAAGGTAAAGATCCTTTGATCTGACAGTGAAAAGCCACTCTAAACTCTCTGTAATTGGGTAAAGTGTTGTCAGTGTTAGTAAATCTTCTATTTTTAAATTGATACTATGTGTCAAATAACAAATACTGGAAACTCTTTGTAATAAAGACTTAAAAACCAGAAAGTTCAAATTATATGCACAAAGGATGTCACCAGTCTCCACCTCTCCCATTTCTGCTCTAAAATATCCATAAGATTATCTGTTATTAAGGAATGACAGGTGAATACATATATAATATATTTAAAACCAGAAAATATCTATTATCTCTAAAACAACCTCACCAGATGGGATGTAGAAAGAACTCTAATGCAACTTTAAAAAATAAATCTGTTCAATCTGCTATTAATTTTGTTCTTTGAATTATTTTGAAGTCACCACGTATTTCTTTTCCTTAAATTACTCACACTTGCTCCTCATTTCTAAAGCAGAGTCTAGAAAAAATAAGCATATAAGAGAACTTGGAACAGGTTTCTGCATTCCCTTTGAAAAAGCTTAGCGATCCGGGTTTTTTTTTCTTTCCTCCACTAAGTGCAGTTAAGATCAACCTACACTCTACTTTCACTGCCACCCACATACATACTGCCACCCACATACATACTGCCACCCAAGTCCTTTCACTAATATATTGGCTTCAAAAAACCCCACTGAACTTAAGAAATATCCCCAGCATACAGGTCACTGTATCAGCTGTACATTAAAGCTTCCAAATAAAAGTTTAAGTATTGGCTTCATTAGAATAATACTTAACAGCCTCATATATCTAAGGGATTTTTCATTATAAATTCATGCTATTTATTCAAAGCGTAAATGTTTCTAAAAAATAGACAATTTTCATTACACATACATAACTTATTATACGTATAATTCCCTTTTTTTTAACTTCATAATTGCTTTGTTTGTATGTTTCCATATATTGGTTTGGAGAGGGAAGAGGGAAAGGCAATACTAGAGAAATACAAATAACTTGTATAGTTCTTGCCCTAAAATTTCTACACCTTTATTTTCTCAGGCATATGTTGTCTTCAGTTTTCCTAACTGATGGACTTTTCTCCATAGACCAGCTACTGCTGATTACCACTCGAACTGTGAAGTGAAAGAAACTCCATTAAAAATCTGCAGAGCGAGCATTAAATCTAGTAAAAGGAAAGAGTAAAGCAGTTGGAAAACCTCAACTTGGTAACAACAATGCATTTGGCACTCATATGAGTATCCTGGAGGTCCAAAGATTTTTGGATAGCTAAAAGCCCAAGTCAAGTCTATTTCTGATTTCCTTGATATGAAATACCTAGTTATACAGTTATTGCAAATAGCTAGGTAGGATAGAAACAGACAGAAAGAGTACTGCTGACTTTTAAAAATAAATTAATAAAGAATTTCTGTCTTTTAATAAAAGAGTTTCTTGATACCTCAAACTCTGTAATGTATCACTGACCAGAAATTCAAGGCAAAATGAACAACGTTGTTTAAAAGTGACAACCTCAGGAACTAAAAGCCTGTAGATAACATGGACATTGAACACAAGTTGCAAGCGAGGTCAGAGTAATGACTATGAAACACAAGAATAATGGCCCATATTCCAAAACTTCGCATTACAGAAGTCTAAGATTTCTCAAGAGGGACAAAATTAATACCACAGTGACTTAGAAGCAGTAAAGCTTAATTACACAACTAATACTATTCTTAAAATATTTTAACTCAGTGTTTCTTAGGACTTAGATTTAGTTCTTACAGTTAAAATTCAGACACAGATTTTTTTACTCACTGTCTTAACCTGTTCTCTATTATTAATATTGGTTAAGGATACTTAACTCATTGAAGTGTTGCATTTTATTTCTTAAAGGAAAAAGGATCTCAACTGAAGTATATGTTTACAAGTATGAAGTTGATAAAGCACTGACAAACACACACCAGGTTTTAGCCTTTAATCTAAATACTGAGCTGCAGAAGATGACAAAGTCTACATTCTACAGACTAAATTCTGTATTTATAATTCACAAGGTCAAAGTGATACTTATTTACTGTATTTAAAATACAAAATATTTTTTGTATTAAAAGTTTTAATAATAGCACAAAAACGAATGTTTTCCAGGAGGATGCAAGTATTTTATCTGGAATATCCTTTAAACTAAATAAAAAAAGATTTCCTGCATCTCTAGGTACCATTTGTACCCAGAAAGTACATCTGTACTTCTACTTAGTATTCTCTTTTTAAAACCAAATTGTTGTGAGGTTGGGGGTTCCCTCCCCCATAATGAAAGCAACCATAAAACAATGTACAGGCTTACATGACAAACTACTACCAACTATTGCAAGATCTAAATTTAGAAAAATGGAGAGAAGCAAAACCATACCTCTTAAAATAGACCTAAATGAGCTCCAAAAGGAAATATAAAAGTTATAGGTTTTGACTATAAACAGATATATTCCATAGCTTTTTTTTTTTAAAAAAGAGGAAGGGAGGAGAAAGATCCTTTTACCTGTCCTACTCCTTTAAGAAAATACATTGTACATAGATTTAAAACAAATCTTGGATATGCTCTAAGAAGCTATTAGAAAATCAAATATGTTACTTGTTTGTAGAGTCAATCATTATTTATCAGGACTATTCAGAGCTTTTGCTCAGCTTACAAGTAGTTACTCAAAATGCCAAAGATAAGCATTGACAATCAAGATTAACAGAGGGAGAAAAAAGGACTAGTACTGCCAAGTGGAAAAGTTAGTGTCATTTACATGAGGTATATCACATTACTATGTAACAGATGGTGAAAACAGTGGTTTTTTGTGTTACACACTCCTTTCTTGCATTTATTCATAAATGCAAATGTACATGAAATTATAATCTTATTAAATAACAGATAACCAAAATATTATTTCAAGAGTTCTATACAAAGGTAAAATTTCATACTGATCTTTGAAAGAAATGTCTAACTCTAAGGATGATTTGACATTGCAAGTCAATGAAAGTTTACTTCAAAACAGTCACATTTATCACTGAAGAGATGGGAATGATTAAATCTTCAGAGACAATTTGACCCTGTCCCTTTCTACCCAAATCAGATATATAAAAATACCCTATCATCTTTGTAAATACAAAGTTTTGTTAGAACGAAGATGCTCCATAAATGATTGTAAACTTGACAAGCCAGATTCTCCATTCCATGTAGGAAGGAGTCCCAGAAGCATTAACCAAGTTGTCACTTGCTTTTCATATCCTGGAATACTCCTTTCGGAATTCTAACCATTCTGCATCCCCAGTTTCAGATTCAAAAAAATAATCTCTTCCCTAACAAAGGGAATCAATACTGTAGCTTATCTCAACTTCTCCAAATGTTCCGTATTTTGAACACCATGATGGAGCTACTCATCTACTAGCCCAAATGTAAAGCAAAGTTTTATATCCTCAGAAACACAAAATTAAATATGTTCATTAACTTTATTATTGCCAATCAGAAACTGCAAGTAAATTTAAGCCATGTAAGAAACATACGTCATTATACATAACCACAAAGGGAGTTAACATAGGGAACAAACTGAACATAAAGGGAAGAGCTACAAGAAGATTTAAAGTGATAATGGATTCTGATATCTAAAACACTGTAATCAATATTTCACAAGTAACCTTTGCTACATTCACCACAAGCCATACTTACATATAACAACAAACTGGAAATTATTTCTATTTCAAGACAGGAGAAAAACAAGATTTGCTTTGAAATGAGAATGCAAACCACAACAGTAAAGACAAAAATGTTGAATATACCTTGTATTTGGTCATGGTGCTAAAATGGTTGTTCCTGAAGAACACACAAAGCTCTCCCTCCTGGACAGCTGAAGTCAACTCACACAGTCCATGGTATGTCAACTGCGTAGCTGTGTTATTTAGAAATTGCTCAGCTACAAATCCTACAAAAGCAATATATACTGTTACATGTGTCTATTACATACTTCCTAACATATAAAACCTGTTTACAATGGTAATATTTTTCCTACCTCTTCCTTACCAAGATGCCCCACAAATTGGGGCACAAACGTATTGCCACAAATCTAAGGGAACACATTCAGAGAGGGGAAAATCAGGTGAAAGTTCTAAAACCTCAGCATTGTAGATAACCTTCATGTTCAGAAATGCTATATCCACTTCTAATATTACTGATTTTTATCTTGTCATGATGTAGTATATAATTAATATTCTAATTATAGGAGATAATATATAGCTAAGTTGAAAACTAAATGCCGCCCATAATACCTTTTCATAAAAAGAAGTTTTTTTCAGCTTTTAAAAAAGAATATTTAATAGATCAAGAGAATGAGGCTGATCCTTGGTTTGGAAATTGCATCAGAGAGGTTTAGAAGACAAACAGAGTGCTGTCTGCCTCCACAGGGAAAGTAGTTCAGCAGACAGAATGCAGCTCTTCACACTTGTACCTCTATGTCCCAAGACCCATATACAAAATATGTAACTAAGATTTGATAGCATAGATACTTTGATAAAGCAGAGAAAAAAAAGGCACCCACCTTCACTAACCAGTTCACTGTTGTCTGACTGTTTACAAGAAATTATCTTCTCCACTAGCTGATTGTAACTGCAGTTACCAACTGCTTTTACTATGTCAGCAACCTGGAGCAGGAAGGAACAGCATACAAAACAGAGAACTTACCTTTGTGAAGAACGGAACATAACTGTAAGCCTATCGCAATTATTCATAAGAAAATAAGAAGAGTTTCAATGAAGACAGTATCCCTGTAAAAATGCTAGGCCAAAAAGTTTTAGCCTGGACTGTTACATATTTTTCTGTCTCAGATCCCCTTTTAAATCCTTAAGTTAACACTTAACAGCAAAAGCTGTTGTTAAAGCAGATGGAGAAGAGAATGCGCATCAGTTGGCATACATGGGAAGTCCAAGGGGATAAGAGAATAGCAACACTCATGAACAAGGCATGAAAAGGAAAAGAAACCTGAGGCAGATATTCTAGTCAAACTCAACAGTTTCCCCCTAAGTAAACAGTACCATTTTACTGTTTATTAAATAATATCATTAAAAATAAATTATATGGTTGTTAAAGATGCAGTTCTCTCTAATTGGTTCCAACATCCTCAGTTCTCAAAAGCAATAACTAGTAAATCAGAATTAAAGATAGGATGAAAGAAGAAAGTAACCTTGCATTCCCTTCCAAGTGTTCTCTAACGAGCTTTCAAAAACAATGACTGGGACCCGATATCTGGCAACTTCCTACCTCCCTTAGAGCAACAATTCTCATTTACACAGTCATTAGTTCAGCATAAAAGGTTTTGAAAGTTAGTTTGACTATAGACCTAGTATATGCAAAGTTACCACACTAAAACACACGTACAGTCTGTATTCACTCCTCCCTAAGAAAATCCAGTTTTTCTGAGTAGATTTAAAAAAATCCACTACCATAATCATTATTATTGACTCCAGTTAAAATTCTGAAACATCTCCCCTCCCCCCAATAAAATTCAGAATAACTTATATTCTGTTTGAATTATTGAAAAAAAATAAGTTACCTGAGGGTCCACTAACCATCCATGGTACAAGGGGATATCAAGAAGATCAAACACTATGCATTCAGGTGTGTATTCAAATACTCGTACACCTGTAAACTTCACATTGACATCCAGACCCGTCTGTAACTTATGTAGAATCGCCATTGCATCACTCATATTCTGACAGCAGAAAGAAAAAAAAAAAAAAAAACAACCACCAAACACAGATGACCAAATAGAACTTTGTGCACTTCATGTTTACTCTTGTAACCCTTCCTCATTTAGTACTCATCAATTCAACATTTTGAAAAAAAAAAATTACAAAAGGGGAAATTAGCTAAACAACTGTTTCAAGTGCATATTCACATTATTCATTCTCATTGTCTCAAAAGAGATCTGCAAAATAAGAACTCTCCCTCCAATCAGCTATATTTGACTGTGTCCTTTTCTACACTCATAAGCTGCTTTTAGGCAGCTCCTATTTCTTTTAGCTCTATTTCCCATAGCCACAAGCCAGATGTTTGCAAGAAGATTTGGATTATAAGGGAATCTCTAAGGGACTCCCTTGAGGTTTCTTCTCACCCTTTAAGTCCTGCCTTACGAGTCAGGCTGAAGTACTTGCCACCACATAGTGAATGAACAAAACAAACAGATCTACACAGATCTACTTGCCAACTCTTAATTTGGGGGTTCAGTACTTAATGTGGTGAACAACAGTGAAAAATTTAATCATTTTCATCTCACAAAAAAAGTTTTGCTATCTTATTTTGGGCATACCTTTAAATGGCCTGCAGATTCTACTGTGGGAATAAGTCATGAAAGTAGCACTTACTATAGTAAGTGGAATTATCAAGTTATGAAGACTCAATCACACAAAGCAAAGATGAACCAAAGAAAAAGTACTCTGTAAGACAGTTATCTTGAACCAACAGACAAGTAATTTTCCTGACATGCAGGAAAAAGAATTTTCCAGCAAGTGAGAGGAGTCCACAAAGAGTATCATCAGAAAGTATTTGCAGTGTTTGCAAAAGATTCAGGGAAACTGAGGCGCTTTTTTTGTTTGTTGGGTTTTTTTGTGTGTGTGTGTGTTTGGATGGTTTTGGTTTTGTTTTGTTTGCTTTGGGTTTTTTTGGCTTAGTTTTGCAATATTCCGTTGCTTAAGAGGAATTCAGGATTGCAACAATGGGGGAAAAAAGCATGACAAAAACCAGAAATACACATTGGAAAGGAGATGGAGACAGAAAAGATTCACAGACTGATTGTTAGAGACAGTTGCCTCTGTGTTGTCTTCTTCTAACGATAAGCCAGTTAATAGCAAGAACCACAATTAAGGGAATCAATAAGGGAAGACAAAAAACAGAGAGTAAGGATGACTGACTATAAAGGATGAATAATGAGAAAACTATTAAAGAGCTAGGTAGGTTAACAAGGCATAAGTAGGGTTTATAGTGATGAGTTATTTTATCAAATTAAAAGTAACTTGATGAAATACAGGAAAATTACAAATAACTGGATCCATTAAACAATAACATAACCAATACATTAACTTGAACATTCACTTCTGCAGCACGAGTGCACACATTAACAGATAGAGCAGAATGCAAAAGTGAGCCTGTATATTAGAACATAAGGCAGACCTCAGTATTTTTAAGAAGTCAGACTAAAAAACCAGTCTGTGCATCTTATGACTTGGTATTGTAAAGAGTGTACTGATTTAAATATACAACACTCACTAAGTAAACTTGCTAAGTGAAGTAGTTACATCATTCAATATTTCATGATCCAATTCTAAGCACAGTTTTGCATCTATTGGAAAGATGAACGTTACCCAGATCTTGGATGACCTTTTAGACATCTCTCAGCATGCAACAGAATTCTAAACCAAAACTTCTATGTAAAAATTGTGTAAGCAGACACATATGTAAAATAGTCTCGCCTATAGATCTCTGCACAACACTTTACACGGGCAACAGCACGGTTTCGTTAAGGCACACTGCAAAAATTTTGTGTTCACCAACCTCAGCATTTTAGCCAAAGGAATTAAGCTACTCCTCATCCTGGCATGAAAGTTTAAATGTACTTTTTTTCTTAATAAAACGACAGTAGAACAATAAACTTGTTCCTACTTTGAGTAACTTCAGTTTAGATGCAATTTCTGAAAACTCCTAAAGTATATTTATAAACTTGTTACTAACCACATGTAAACCTGGAAAGCCCTCAGAAGACTTGAAGCTTGATAAAGCATAGCTACAAAACACTGTAACAATCATTATCCTGTATCTGCACTTGAGAGTGGTTGCTATGAATAAGAGTTTTACTGCTTGTAGCCCTTTAACTGCACTGTTGTATAAAGTTTCTATTACCAGGAAGGTAACAGTTCCCACTACTTTATTACATGTTGCTTCCTCCTTTTGATGATCTTGCTATGTCACAAGATCTAGAATTTAGCAAGATTTGTAAGTAATTCTCAAGATCTGGCTCAGACTTTAAAAATTTTTTAAAAAAATTTTTATCATTATAATAGCAAACCAAACCACCTTACTTAAGTCCATTTTATTACTAGGGACCAGATATCAAGTATAAACACATATCAGAGGTGTTTTGGAAGAAAATAATGCTATACTCTTACTCTGCTAAATGAATAGGAAGAAAGTCTATAGCAATTCAGCCATCCACAAATTCAGATCATACATCTACAGACATTACTTGCATTTATTTTGTAATGTTTCCCTTGTAAACAGAGCATGAATACATCAAACTGTCCAGAAAACTGCAGAAGTTTCTCACTACAATTTGAACAGTATCATTTCTATTTTAACTATTTCTGCACTTTCAAAGTGACAAGCTTCTAAAAAAAAAAATCAATGCAAATAAGCGAGCATACAAATACACAAAACAGTTAAGCTTGGAAGGGACCTCTGGAAGCCATCTGGTCCCTCCCCTTCTCAAGCAGGGCCACCTAGAGCCAGTTGCCCATGACCACGTCCAGACAGCTTTTGAATATCTCCAAGGATGGAAACTCCACAACCTCCCTGGGCAACCTGTTCTTAAGTTTGTACATTAGAACTTGTGCTTTTTTTTAAAAAATCCAACTTTCATTCAAATACTTAATTAAATCCCTCAAGTATGGTAAAAAAGAAAGTCACAGCTGAAATGAATACCTTGTCATGATGTTAATACTAAAATCAAGCATTACAAATCCAGCTGTCCAAAAAATTTATTTGAATTTCTTGTATAAGAAGAAAATGCATTGTTTTAGGCAAAGAACATTAACTGCGTGACAAGATAAACACAAAATTATGATTAACACCAAGACTTAGTTCCAATGCTTCTGAAATGTAATAATTTTGTAAGACTCAGTTGCCTAATCAGTTTCTTTTTCCCTCTCAGGTGATATCACTTACGCATCTACAAGTACATTTAGAACATTCCTAGAATAGAAGGTTTCTTTTAAATTGTATGGTTTAAATATTTCAGGAAAATGTTTGTGACATTTATGTAGTAAACCCATATATTCGAGCACAAGACTTTAACCAGGTATACAGTTTTCATCACCCTCCTGTAGGCTGATTATAGCTATCATCTTCTACAGCACAGAATTATGTGGAAAAAAAGTATAGCTAATTTTGTTATTGCAAAATAATTATATTAATTTGATACAAGTAATATTTTGGATTATTATTAAAAGAATCGACACACAATCTTCATTCTAATTTCTACTATCCCAAGATACTCGACTTGGTTTTCAACACTGAATGAGAGTGTTGAAAAGAAGACCTAATAATAAATAGAACTAGCTTGAAAGCTAACACCTATAAGAAATCCAAATCACTTTTCCATGAGTAATCAAAAAACCAGCTGTGACCACAGAAAGAGCTTGAAAAATTTGCTCCAAGATAATATATACTACATCAATATTTTTTTAAAACTAATAGCATTATCTTTAACATATAAAGATTTCTGTGGTGACAGAAATAGTGGTCAGTGCAAATAATATTGCCTTTCATAATATGGAATCAGTCTCTTTGTCCATCACGACTTAAGAACATAGATCTCTTTCTTGCTCAGTTTACATCCTCAGAGAAAGTCTTGCAGGCATCACAGAACAGAGCACACTGAACGATGCATAATAGAAGAATTCAAAAAGCAACCACTCTGTTATATACTTCCATCTGTACTTCCGTGTTATAATTCCTCAATACAACCAAAATTATTTCATTACACTCATCGTAGGCAAAAAAAATTAATAATTTCTTGTGTTAATAGATACTGAGTTTTTCTTCACTAATAGGAAGTATTTATAAGTAATACTCTATATCAAGCCTAGGGAAAAAAGCAAAAAGTAACTACAACCAATGGTTTGCATGCTTCTGGTTTTTAACAAGATGATAAACCTTAGGTAAGAAAAAATTTCTAGGTCCTTCAGATATAAGCAATTGTATTTTAGGAGCAGCTCCTTACCTGCTCATAATTTAGACGCTGAATTTCAGATATCTCTTTAGGTTTTGCATCAAGAATATAGTCTCCTAAAAAGAGCAAAAATAAAATTGAGTTTATTCCACACTCAAAACGTCAACATTTCTATGAATAATTCTAACTAAAGCTGAGTGATCATAAATACCACCATTGAAGTTTTCCATCAAATTAATGAGATCGCATTGATTTATAACCTGAATTATAACTATGAAGTAAAACATGAGTATAAAACCATAGTAAGATAATATTAAGAAATAAAATTCAAATGGACAACAATGTTAATAAAGTAGCATTTCATAATCTCCTGGAGTATTATACTAATCTCTTAATTATTCAGATATTTACCTCCCTCTGGGCCTGAACTTAAAAATATAAAAAGATCAAACTGTTCACAGTAAGATATGTAATTGCATAACACAATTCAAAAAGACAGTTATCCTGACTGATACCATGAATATTCTGGCATATGTTTCCATACACCAGTAATTCTGAAAGACTTATATTCCATCTGTGTTTACAACACAAAGGTAATTAAGCAGTTAATCAATACACTGAGGTTCAAGATTTCTAACGTTTTTAATGACTAGTATCCATAAACTGCACAAATTTTTCAGATTTTATTTCAATGCTTTCCACATTTACTCCCTTGCTCCATTCCTAAAAAATGTTTCTACTCAAGAAAAATATCATAACAAGTTTCCTAATTTATAATCTTTTAAGTTAAGATTGTTCAAAGTGGTTGAAGGGCTTTTTTTTTTTTTTTTTTAAACTGTAGAACCACCATTTAGCAACTGCTAATCCTGTGGAGTGAACAGGAACCTAAATTATTTGAGCAGATACTTTTGTTATTCAATTTAATAAGATAATTCCAGAAGCTAATATACACTTTCAAGAAAGAATATACACATTTAGCCAACAGGGATCATGCAGTGACTTCAGACAGTGTTATTCTATCAATATAATTAGAAGAAATGTTTAGACACAGGCAGCAACATTGAAGATTTTTTTTTTAAATTACATAATTAACTTTTTTCTTCCACTGAAAGATTTAGTGATGCTTTTGAAAAGAACAAGCTACATTCTTTACAAGTAAAAACAAAGAAAGAAAACACAGTAATTTTTTTTCTCCTGCTTAAGAAAAATCAAACCTAGTCTGTCAAGCTCAAACATTTTATATTTGTTAGGCTACAAAGGGAAAGAACTGTGGTAAATACAAGCTTAAGTACTATCAGAACTGCACTTTTAACACCTGGATCATTCCAGGCTACTGAAGTTACAGACTTGTCAGATGGAAATACCTGCAGTTTTGCTGGATACTGAATCTGGTAAGAAAGTAGTGCCTGCAAACAAGACCCCAATCACTGTGATGACTAAATTAATTTATCCTGTTATTTTAATTGGGTCAGACTACCAAGGGTTAGAGTTACTGCAGACAATTAAAGGCACAGTTGACTTACCACATTCTGTCAACTATAACAAAATAACATCGTAGGAGACATGAATAAGTTTAAATCTACCAACGTGTTGGTGTACTAAGCCATACCAACTGCATCACTAGACTAACCACTTACAAAAGCAGTACAGAAAACTTCGAAAAGCTATTAAGGAAAAGCATGAGTAACTGAATACCATAAGTAGTTTCCTTGAAGCATGCGTTCAAGTAAAGCTGAATAAAACAGTAAATAAATAAAACAGTCGTCCTATATTACTACTCACTAATAAGCATAATATATAATTGAAAACCATTTATCATAATTACTAACCTAAGTATTCCATCAGCTGTTCAGCTGTTATGATTTCCATCATTGGTGGCAGCTTAATCTGCGGAAGTAAAAGTATACTCTCTTTAAAATGTCAAAACACTACAATTTAGAAAGTATCAATAAGGCATTTCTAGACAGAAGTCTTCTGATCACCTTTGCCTCACCGATTTATAAGAGCATTACTGTATTGGGACCAAGAACCTTCCCAGGACCTTTACTAAATAACAGCTACAAGAAGAGATTTTTTAAAAAGGGATTTTGGTTTTTAGAGAAGCCACATGCACACAGTACTTTCTCTCACTTGCAGCTCTCTACATAGTGCTCCCCACTCCCACCAGAAACATTTCACCAGCATCCCCCTCAACTTCACAGGAGGTCAGACCACTTGCTGCACTAGCTCAGCTGCAAGCATCCAGGATGAACAGACTGGGAACCGTAGCCACACTTAGTTAAGAAAACTTCCCCTTATTCAGAAAAGTCCTTGACTCCCTGCCTTCATTATAACTCTTAACTGAGTCTTAACTCAAAAAGCTCCTGTGTACAGGCAGGAGGATGTAGAGAATCTGGTGGTGGCAGCTGCTGGGAGAAGGAAGCCAAGACTCCTGCAGGTAGGAGGAAAGGACTGCCCAGCCTCTCATCCCACGCTCACATTTCAAGGGTTTGGTTTAACTCCATATAGAGGAGACCAGACACACGAACTCGGTGGTGAAGCTTCCATTCCCCTCTCCCCTGACCTATTCCTGTCATCATCACCTGCTAAAACCAACCACGGCAGCAGCCAGAGCCAAAAGCTTCTTACATATTCATCTGCTGCATCCAGCATCCTGGGTAAATGTTTTGGTTGTGCGCTTCCATTTACTTATCTCCCTGCAACAAGGGCCACAGCACAAACATACAAAGGCATGCTTCTGGCAATCTAAAGGAATACCATAGGAGTATACTGTCTTTAACCATAGTGTGCTCAATTTTTCTCTGCATAAATATGAATTTTATTTTTCTAGGGTTTGGGGGTTTTTTTGTGTGTTGGTTTTTAAACTTTCTCTTCAGTTTTTAATCTTCTCATCCTCTCTCTCTTCAACACCTTACCACTGAAAGTCTGTTATCTATTTTATTAGGAACTTTTAAATCAAGTTCCTCAATACTGATCACCATGTTCCTTGACACAGATAGAAAGACATGATGTGAGATTGTCAACTCATGCATAAGATTTAATAGGTTCCAACTACTTTGCTGGTTGTGAAGAGGAAGGAGGAAGTAGAAAGCCATGAGATGGAAGAACAATACATATAAAGCCTTTGATGCAGCATCCCAAACTCAAAAATACAGTATAGCCACACACTACACTGTTCACATTGTGATGGAGACAGTTCCCTTCCCAAACTGAAAACTAAGCGATTTTAATAACTTTCCAGAGAAAATGAGGTGTGATTGGACTAAATCTATCTCACCACCAATTTTAATCATATTTGACAAAAGGCAAATGTGTTAACTATACGGATTTACAAGAAGTTTCATCAAATTTTGAAGAAGAAAGCGACCCAGGTTAACATGGCCTTGTTATTTCTACACTGGCTAAGAAACATGCCCCTACTTAGGTCAGAATTGGCCACACAGCATATGCCACACATTGATCAACCCGTAGATGGTGAATATTGAAAGTAGTTGTCAGTACTGGGATCTGGGGAAGGAAGGGAATGAAAGTATAAGTTGTTAGTAAATCAGGAAATTAGTGAAGCAAATTCGTAAGAAAGAATGCTTAATTAGTTCTGCTTATAAAATAACTCAATATGATATGAATTAAACAAGATGAAAAAATCCGTCATGCATGCATAGGAACATGAATTTTTTAAAACCTCTTTTAAATGAGTGACAACTGATTGTAACTTACAGAATTTCTTAACCTCTTCCCAAAACTAACACTTAATAGGCTAAAGGTTTTCATAATCTTTGATCCTGTTCATAATACACTGAGTATTTAATATAATATATTGTGCCACGTAAATAACATGACTACAGGTTCAAAAAGCTGATTCTTAAACTTCCAGTTCTGAATTGGCAGCATTCAAGCCTTAGCAAACATTAGCTGTGCACACCCCTGAGCTGGGTCTAGTTCATTACAGAATTACTTACACTGGCTATGCCTGAAGTGGTTCTGGGACCACAAACTGTACAGATGTGCCAGTATAATATGAAGGAAAATTAGCATTGCTCCCTCAACTATTAGCAGGACTACTGTGATGATTCTTTCAGGACTGAAACTAGCTCTTTTTATTATTTAGTTAAAACCATTCATATCGGCTCAGCTGGCATTGCTTCGGGGTTTTTGCTCTGCACTACATTTGGGAATCTAGAAGTATGCCTGCACTTCAAACAGCAGGTGTAAACCACAACTACATGGGTTACCTATATTTGAGTCACATACTCATGGCATAAACACAGTAGTGTTTCAAACTTTAAGGACTGAAGGAGGTATTATTTATATCATTGGTTAACAATCTGAATTTTCCCTCACAACTGTTATGCTAAGCAATTTATTTTTTTTACTGCAGAACCAAAGCAGTTTACTCATATCTGCAGAATCCCTCATAGTCAGATATCTTAACAAGCTAAATCTCAAAATTAACTGCTTAATTAAATGCTAAACAAAGTTAATGGATTACTTCACAGCATAATTTTAGGGCTGCCATATTTTGTGGGACCCTGATCACACTTTTGAAGTAGGCTAATGGGGTTCCAACACAGTTTTAAGTACTTCTGAACAGAGCTGACTTAAGGATATAGAGAGAATATGACATTTCCTAACTTTTCAGAGTTTCATTGCGAACGCTTAAGCTACAGGAAACATACAGGAAAGAGGAAGTGGGAAAGAAAAACACCTTAAAATTTAAGGGAGACAGAAAAATACAGAATCACAGTCATTCTTTACATAAACCAACAGAAGAAAACAATAAACAATAGTAGCTGTCCATAACAATCTATTATTTTAAGGGACAACATTTCTCAATAGGTTTCAATGCTTAGTTGCTAGATTTTTACATTAATTTTACATTTTAGGAAAAACGCATTTCCTCAACTCCCACCCATTTCCTGTACCCCTCTACTGCAGTTTCCTGGTTTTTTGCCCTGATCTCTCTTCCTACCTCTAGCTACTTTTCATTTCCCACATTCAGAAGTGAGAAACTACATCTTTCTCACTCAGCTACAAGGTGCGGTACATTTGAGCCACTTTTGTAATTAAAAGACAAGATTGGTAAACAAATTTTCATATTGAACAGTTTGTCTAGTACAATTTATAGAGTTTCTATGCATTAGACTACCAACCAGAAAACTACACAATACTAATTTTAAATACTTTCCACTGTATTCTCCCACTCTTCAGAAGGACTTATAAAAAACTTAAGTGATATAGACCTGCACAGAGGCTAACACTTCCAAAAATACTATGCATATAGAAAGGGACCATGCAAATTCCTAATGGCTTATTATTTATAGTCTCAGAACATGTTTATCTAAAATATGCAACTCCCCTGAATCCAGTGTTCTGGAAGAGGTAAAGGTAGCTTCAAGCTGCCTTGACAGAAAACAATTAATACTCCCTGCAAATACGTACCTCTTGCCTTGCGGGAACAACTTGATAAACTTACCTCACAACAGCCTGATAGAACATGCTGCCACCCAATAACCTTAACATCTGCCCTCTCAAACAGGTTTCCTTCCGTCCCTCAGAGCAGCCTTCCTATGCTGGAAAAAGCAGAGCTACAGGCCTACTGATTTGTAAGCTCAACTCACCCCACAGATGCAGGGAGGAGGGCTGCCAAGGCCTCTGCTGAGCCTTCATCAGAAGCTCACTGGCAACTCACCTTTGGAGGCGGAACAAGTTCGTCTGAGCAATCTGTGCAAATTCTGGCCATAAGGAGGTTTAGCTCAGTAACAAGAAAAAGCAGATCACGTGTAAACGGCCAATGCCAGACCTCAGACCAGGCACTACCACTGCAGACTCCGACAAATCAAATGGCTATCAGCAGGAGCATACTGCACTCTGGTCCTCTGAAAAAATGGCCATTTTTATAAGAACCTAAAACTAAAGATTTCTAACTAGAAATTTTGTACTCTACCTCTTCTCCACACCTCAGTTTGGATACATCTAAGCATAAACAGTTATGTAACATTTACTTACATAATTGTTACAATCACCTAAATAGGTAATTCACACAGTTCTAAAAGCAAGTTATCAAAATTTTAGTAGAACTAGGCATGTAAGAAACACAGCTCCCAGAACCTTCCATTTGTTGAGAGAACTGTGGTAGAAAAAACTTAAAGACACTGTTGAATACACTACTGGGGTTATTCTCCTACATAAAAAGCTGTAAGGACAAGATATTCCATATGCACTCACTTCTCAAGACAGTATTAGTATTATTTATATTTGTATTACATTATGTTTTCCCTTAAGCTTATTTTATGCTCCAAAACAACCTGTTTCTCTGTTCCCTGGACATTTCAGATATGTGATTTCTGTGCAACGCATTAAGGTTCACAGAATCTTTGCCTACATGACATCACATCCTACCTAAGAAACACAGAGCAGAATTACACGGCACCCTCATTAGCATCTGATGCTTACCATGGAGTACATCCTGAGAAGGTAATTTTGTGTAGGGGTAGCCCATTTAATGCAATGCCAGAAGTTATCAGAAAGTGGTGCATGAACCACACTTAAAGATCACAAAAAGTACTTAGAAAAGCAAGCTTTGCATTGCTAAGCTTAACTACATAGTGAGCTACAGGCCTGAGGAAAAACTGAGTGGTCTTCAGATTTAAACAAGCTGAAAGACAGTGACCTATGCCACCCTACATCAAGGGAGGCAACCCATGCTCGTACATGCATTTTTAAATGTTTGTTTTGATACTCTACTTCTGCTTCGATTTCCATCACAGAAGCCTGAAGGTTACCACACTGTTTGGCACAACAGTTACTTTTTCAAGTTAGTATCACACTGCTTTTGTTTTCTTTTTACTTAGAACATTTCTGTAACACTTCTGTAAGCAGAACTCCTTGGCTCTATCTCATAAAGGCTAAACTGCAAGTTACACTTAGACAGGCAGCCTGCAAAAACACTTCAAAAGAAAAGAGATTTCATAATTGTAGCATTCAAAATTACAGCTTCTACAATCTGCCATCTCAAACTTGTGTGTCCAGACTCCTTTGAAAGTAGTGGATAAAAGAGAGATAGCAGTTTTATCAGAAGTTTAGTTCCAAAACTTGGTACTATCAAAAAGGAATTTGAACAGTCCCAACGGGTGCTACTATTTCAGAATTTCCAAAGACCCAAACATTGTCAAACCAGTATTTCACAGATGAGAATATACAGATGCAGCTCTCTAAAAGATTCAATTATTTTTAAGTAGTCTTTATACTTGTATCCCTAAATAAAGATCTTAGCTCTAATATCAAAAATACCTCCAAAAGGTATAATAAAAACTGAATAATGACTAAGAACAGAAAAGAATCTTGCACCGTTAAGGAACAAGATCTTCATAACCACTAGGAAGAAATATTTTGAGTATATGGCACACTTACCTAAGGTACAGTACATCTTGAGTCTTCTTGTTATTGCAATGCTTTAAGCAAATTAACAAACTACCTATAGTATCTCTTCACTCAGTGAGGGCTATCTCAAAAAACCTGTTTTGAACGAGGGCAACTGGGACATAGAAACAAAAGGTCACAAGACTGTTAGTATATTTAAAACAATACTCTAAGCGTGGGGCTAAGAAGCTTGCATACTGAGGGGCTGAAATACCTGAGAAGGTGAGTTCTCCTTAATGTATCCAAATGTTAATCTAAGTTTTTAGCACAAATGTTTCTGTGATTACAGCCTACATAACCTCTGAAGGCTTCCCACTTACTATTAAGCAGCAAATAAAGATCTTGGGTCTAAGCAAATTGATTATGTGCCACTTGTCACAAACAATTATGTAAATTCAACTTTCACTGCTGCACAAGCACAGCTGATACACAGTATCGGACCTCAAGGTTATCACTCCCTTTCTGGAACAATGGAAGCATGTAATTGGCACGCAAAGGGACGTGTACGTGAAAACTTGAAAACTGGTATTGTAACTACTGTTTGTCAACTTTCAGCACTTGCATGTGTTATCTGAAGTTACTTGAGACCACATCTACCTACATGATGACCAAAACTCTCAACCTTGTCAGGACAGAGTTCCAAGAAGGAAAGCTGGTGGCTGATACAAGGAAAAGAGCCCAAAGCTTAACTGTTTACCTTCTTATTCTCTGCCGTGATTTTATTTTCCCTCCTCATCTCCTTCTTACTCCATTTTTCCCCACCCCCTGCCACATAGCTTCTTTTCAACTAACACATACTATGGTATTCTCACTCTGCTTTCCCCTATTCTCATCTCTTGGTCCATTTCCTCGTTCCCAAATTATAATTACTTGATCCAATCTAGTGTTCATCTTGGTTCAGAAGCAAGAACAATGTGGATGTCCATCCTCAGCCTTGGTATGTAGCTAGCTACTGTCAGTGATGTACAGATGAGCTGCCAATAAGCTTGCCACTCCAAAAAATGCCAATATGGTTCTTGACTATAAACTGCGGAAAAGAAAGGCTAATTTGGAGAGGCACTAATTAGGAAAATCAATTATAAGCAGGGGCAATATACAACCAACCAACAGGAAAACCCTCAAGCATATAAATAATGTCATGTGACGGCAGTTTCACCAATTTAGCTGCCTGTCTGCAACTCCTGTAAATTCTGCTGAGGTTCTACGCAAACAGACAGGAAAAACCCTTCCTGTAATCCTAGCCATAAGAAACAGTAGGGCACTCCCAAGAGGCATTTTGATTTTCACCTGTTTATGAAATTGTGTATCACCTTAACTCTCACTCATGTAGTATTTGATCAAAGCAGAATGTCAGTTAAAATTCTGGATGGAGGACAGCAGAAGAATGCAATCATATTCAAGGCAGCAGAGGAAGAATGCTAAGGAACAAAACCTCCAAAAACTTAAATGCAAACAACAAAGTCAGTGCTGTCCCATTTACATGCTTTCATTAAATGAAAGGTTAAAAAGGAAAATCCTGTAACTAGCCATTTCTTTTAGAACGCCACAACACAGAATAAGGAATGATAAGTTCTTCAAGGCCCTCCACTCACCCCTAGATGTTAAAAAGGGAGCATAAAAAGTGAGTGTTAAGTACTTAAGTCCTAGACAATCTTGATGGCAGAACCCATGTAAGGCAGTACCTTAATGTCACACACAACTTCTCTGTACTGCTTTCACCGATGGCTGAATAGCTACATCACTGTACCCACAACTTTCCTCCTGATGTACGAGCTATTCCGCTCAGGAAAATGTACAGAAACTATAACTCTAATCTTCTGGAAAGCTACCTTCCTCTAAACAAATTTCTTCTTACAATATTATTCCCATTTTGACTTTTTCCTATGTCACCTGTTACACCTGTGAACAACCTTCTACTCCTCCAATACCAAATTTCTTCCCCTTGACACTGCAACATAAAAACTAGTCCCATAAAGCTTTCCAATTCTATCACTCCATTCTATCAGCTCACCAATCTTTTGGGGTTGAATTGCCAGTATTTCTTGAGAAGTACCCTCTCCTCCGTGTTTTGCAATGCACACAACCTTATAGCTCTTCTCCAACAGATATTTCTTTCACAAATAAATGTGAATAATTACATTATGCCTTATATTTTAATGGCTTAAAAGTTAAAAATAATTATTTTAAGACTATAGGAAGTCCACATCCATGATGGCTATTAGAACACAAGAACTTCCAGGTCTCAAAACTGTACTTGATCACGACCTCATTTACTAATTTAAATACAATCTATGCTACATAACTGTACAAACGTATCCCTATTATTCAGACATTTCCTTGTACAAATCTGTATTTTGTACAATTCCGCACACACTTCATTATACAAAACTAACCTATTTTCCCAAAATACCACCTATGTTTTCAGGGCTATAAATAGTAACGTTTACTTACTAGAAACCTGTACAGATCTGCAAACCACATATTACTCAGTTTAGTAAAGCAGCATCTAGATTTTTATTTCTATTTTAAGGTGACAACAATGTAAGTCTATACATGACAGCAGCATCTAAGTAGTATATTGGCAATAGACTGCAAGTCATTATTTATTTTCCAAGTTCTCTATGCAAGATACACACTTAACAGCAGAAATAAGCCTGTGTCTTCCTTGACAGAATCATAGAATGGTTTGGTCGGAAGGATCCTTAAAGACCATCTAGTTCCAGCCCCCCTGCCATGGGCAGGGACACCTTCCACCAGAGCAGGTCACTCAAAGCCCCATCCAGCCTGGCCTTGAACACTCTCAGGGATGGGGCATCCACAGCTTCTCTGGGCAACCTGTGCCACTGCCTCACCACCCTCACGGTGAAGAATTACTTGTACCTAATCCAAATCTTCCTCTTCCAGTTCAAAGCCACTGTCCCTCGTCCCATCACTACCTGCCCTCATAAAAAGTCTCTCCTCAGCTTTCTTGATAACGTTGTCTTAATCAGCACAAACTTCCAGTGGTGCACTAACGTGGTTTTGGCACAGATGCCCCCCGAACGCTTCCAGCACTACAAGAAATGCCCCGTTAGCCCCGACGATGCCGGCGTTTCCAGG
>NW_009609983.1:0-294 GCF_000690535.1 Cariama cristata
GGGGCTTGTTTTTGTTGTTACGGGGGTGGAGAAGTCAGTGAGACACCTTGGGTCGAGTCCAAGCAAAGAAGTCATCGGTGGTTGCACAGCCCCCGGAATAAGCGGTAGATCCCGGTTTGCATCCGCGTCGGTCGGGAGCGCCGGCTGTGGGGGAGTCGCTCGCTGAGGGCCCTCACGCTGCTTCTCTCGCCCGCAGAAATCCTACGAGCACTTGGCAAAAATACGAGTAGCGAGAGAAGTGCCTCCAGAGTGCAACTGCCCACCAGGTAACAGACACGGCTCGGAAGACTTCCA
>NW_009609983.1:325-42433 GCF_000690535.1 Cariama cristata
GTAACTGGGGGGTTTTGGTATCCCGTGTTTTTCAAATATACATAAGTGAGATCCTGGGGTTGTCTCTTCAGTCAACAGCTGTACCTCGAGTGGCAAAGGTGTAAAGCCCAGAATCACCTGTTTCCACTGCGGCACTGGATTGCAATTAATGCTAGTTAAAGCCCCCAGTTAGGCTGGGTGGTGCTAAACAATAACGCTTCTTCATAAGTTAATGCTCTACCCTAGCAAGAAGAAATATATTCTGCCTTAAATGCGGTAGTACCGAGTTGAGACATTGTGTGCTCAGCTTGGGAAGTAGAACAAAAGTTCCTATCAGAAATATCAAACAATTGATAACGTGGATTGAAATAGGTGGAGAGTCCGTTGCAAGTTAGCAGTAATCTATACAAGAGATTTTCTATAGTTTCAGATGAAAGCAGTTCTTCCAGCGAGGGATTGCAGGTTTTACACTGAGAGTTCAAAACTGTGTGTGTTTATGCAACCGGTGATGTTGCTTGACTTTGGAAATAGAGCCCCCTAATACTGTGGTCGGTTGTTCATACACACACACTGCAATGTTTCCAGTGGGTTTTGTGCTGCTTTTTGACAGTCTGATAACCGTCAATGTTTTAGCTTTATAAACTTCTGCTAATATGTACCCAAGTTCAAATGGCATCTTAAAAGTTAAGAGAATAATGCCAGTGTTGCACAGGGTGAGGTAGGAATTCTAGCATCCTCTCTGTGATGAAGCAGAGTAGATGCGCAGTATGCTTTACATATCCTGCCGCTCTGTGTGAAAAAAACATCTCCTTTACAGGTGGAATGCTGTCAACCAGACTTAAGCTGCTGATGTTTGCCAATAGGATGTGTGATAGTGCTGTATATATATAGGAAGGAGCTCTTCTAGTTTAGGATTTAATTCCTGCCAAACACATCAGTCTGAAAGAACTACTGAATCTTGGTGTTAAAGCAGACTGTAATGGCTGGTACAGTACTTTGCTGATGATACAACTGAGAGCAGAGTATTTACTGGCTGGTGTAGGAGTTACCATGGCTAGCATGAAAAGGACAATAAATATGACTAGGACTGTTTTGAAAGAGTGCATAGAATTACTCAACTCCCAGCTCGTTTTGGTAAGGAACATTGATTTCCTGCTGTACTATATATAATTCTTTCCTTTAAGGCTAATGTGAGCATACAGTGTTGATCTTATTTTTTCTGTCGCTTGACTGCAATAAATTACAAGATTCAAGTTTGTGCATTAAAAATGAGGGCTGCTCATCATGTTGTATGCAAAAACATATTCTGTGAACCTGAAACGTTGAATTTAATGCCAAGCTCTTTCTCTTTTCCTTCTCCTTGTTTAAATTAATCTGTTACGATGTTTTCACCTACAGCTTTCCTACTAAAGGTCAGTTTCTACTTTTTCACAGTTGGTGTTATGTGCTGCTTTACTTCCCCACTACCACTAGAGCTCCACATTATACCAATTTTTATCTGACCTTTTTTCTTAAGTAGTATGTTTTATCAAATAGATAATGAGCAACAGAATATTTCTCCCATGCATTGTAAAAATCCTGGCTAGATGAAAGTCAAAATAAAGAGATCTGGGAAACATTTTTGAGGGAGCAAAGTTCATAAGATCAGGAAAACGTATATGAATTGTTATAAAATAAAAAAAAAAATAAATTGCAGACAGGACTAGCTGGTATGGGGATTAGAAATGTGATATGGAGCTTTTCACCTCTAGGTAGCTATTTCAGTTTGGAAGCACGTTTTGTAGTGACTGAAGGATGTTGCCATGTGATAGCTTCGTTTTGGACAGCTTAAAATGAGTTGGTGCTCACATGCCTGTTGCCAGCGGACAGGTGTCTACCTCCAAATGGCGTCGACGTGGGAGCCCTCTCTGGGAGAGCAAGGGCTGGGTGGCACTGGGCGGGCGTTCGGTGGAGCAGGAGGGGATAGAGTAAATCCATTGTTGTTTCTTCCTCTGGCTCACTTGCTTTGTTAGAATTACTTTTGACTGGACAGGATGGGCTTTTATTTTCATCCTTAATGCTCCTATTACAAATTTGGACTGCCGTGATCAGAAAGGCAGTTGGTTTAATAGGAAAAGTATCATGGAAACTCAGTGGTTTTTCTGTTGCCTGACATTTGTGAAGCCAAAGAGTAAATTGCCTCTTTACTTCCCCACATGGTTCCCTTTTGCTGCTTTATTCTGCTCAACTTCGGCGTTTCTTCCCTGGGCTTCTGTAATAATAAAATGCATGTCTGTTAGAGATGACTTTGGAAGGCCTTCATGGTACGGAGGTGATTTTTGAAACAACCCTATGCTGTGAGAAAAGGTTGCTGCCAAATGGCCACCAAGGCGGTTCCCATCATCCTGCTCTTTAAAGAGAAATAAAGATTATTTAAAAATAGGTTATATTATCCTCTACCAAAAGAAGAGAGGGAAATTCAATCTGCAGACAGGAGGGTGAGAATGTGGATTCCTCTGAATTAGGGTTAAAGTTATGCAGCTGGTGTAGATCTCCTTAGCTGGAGATGTCCATCCCCTTGTTGGTCTCCGCTGTAGGAACTTGCATGGTCAAAGGAAACTGGGATTGAATGGCTTGGATACCAAAGGCAGCCAGGTCCACAACTGCTCATCCCTTCCAGAGCCGTCCACATGTAGCTCCTTTGAATTCAACAGTAGCCTGGAAATTTGTCTAGAGTGAAGAGTGGTCACATTTCTCTTTTAAAACCTTTGTTTTCACTAAATGTGGTTTTTCTAATTATTATTTTCTATTTTCTTACAAAAGAAACACAATGTGAGGAGATACTAGAGTTTTGATTTTAATTCTGCAGGACTAAAACCAGATACCAAAGATTTTGTAAATATTTTTAAAATAACAATAGCAGGCATTCCTTCTCTTCTTAAAGCAGAGTAATAAAGTTTGAAAAGTAAATGCATGCTGACATTCCTCTTAAATTACCTCAGTTCTAACAAGAGTGCCAGCTTAAATCCCATGGTTGCAACTAGTGCTGCAGTCACTGCTGGCAGTTAGCCTTCTGCACATAGGACTGGGGGGCAAACTGAGAGGCTAAAATTATTTTAAGCATAATAAATTAATTTTCCTTTGCCAGTTTTATTATAAATTAGTGTTTCTGTACTGTAAGAGATGATGAAAAAAGTAGGTGTGGAGGTAATTATTTCAGACATTTGAATCTTCCTTTAAATGGCTGTGGGAGCGTAACCAACTTTTACAAGGACCAGTCAAGCACGGTGCTGCATGCTGCGTACCAAGTGCCAAGAGCTACGCTGCTGTGGAAAGAGTTAACACGTGCAGAAAGCGCAGGGATGCTCCCAATTGCAATCGAGTTTTGAGAAGTTCCTAGGTTTACATAGATTCTTCAGACTTTCTTCTTCCAGAAGACTTTCACATGTATACCTAGAACCTCTAGACTTTAAGACAAATTAGCATACCCTTGCATATTTCAGTGAGTTGATCCTTTATCTCTTGTAAGGGTCAAGTTCTGACACTTGTGGTCATGTGCCATGATGTCTCGTTCTGTAAGTGATCCTCGGAGCTCGCTCTTGGGGTCGGATGGTGTCGGCAGGAGTTGGAGTCAAGTCTGTTAGTACAGAAAGTTCAAATCTGGTCAGCAGAAAAAGGTGGTCATGTATGGTTCTGCACCTCCCTTTTGGCCAATTTTGGGAAGTAATTACTTTTCCTCAAAAGAGAAGGAAGGGAAAAAAGAAAAGACCCTTATAATGAATTTATTATTTTTTTTTAAAAATGCAAACAGTATTATGTAAGTAGGAATGCTTCTATGCCATCTATTTCTTTCATTCTGCATTGACAAAGGATAGGTTGATAGATTGCATAACATAAGAGATGTTTTCTAACCTCTAACTGCTGTGACACACTGTGTATGTACGTATGTTCAGTATAGCTTGCATGTAAAATGATGGGGTTTGCAGGTTTTGTGGGTTTTTTTTGTTTGCTTGTTTAGTTTTTTTGTGGTTGTCCCTCCTCCCTCCTTTTTCTCCCCAGAACATTAGCTAAACTTCACTGATGGGTACATGGCAAAGTTGACCAAAAAAATTTACTTTTGTTTTTTCTTTTGTGCTATAGGCAAAGTTTCTTCCTTTTCTCTTATATTTTTCCCATCAAGAGACCTGCATTTTTCTTCCTCTTGTGTTCAGATACTTGTGGCTTCAAAGCCTTTCCAGGCATGGACACTGTCATCAGTCTCCTTTCTTAGCTGGCTATTTTATGCTGTTTTTATAATCATGTCATCTTGATTCTCTGTTCCAGTCTTAAAGAGCTTTATGATTTGACATTTGAAGTACTTCCTATTTGACTATGCACTTTACTGCGATCAGATTAAAATGCTTGTTTTTGGTGTAGTTATGTGTATATATACCTGTTCAGTCAGAAGGTGAAATGCCATAAGCCAAGGGGTTTTTTGGGGACAGAGAATACCAGTTGGTTGTTTTCTGGTTATAGCAATTCTAGTGGGAAAACTGTGTCCGACAGCTACATGTCTTCAGTAAGATGATGAGTCTGCTGTATGTATTTTGATAGCAGCAAGGATGACAAAAATCAATGTATATTCTTAGCATCGCAGTACTGTTTTTGTCTTCTCGAACACCTAATGTTTGTTTTGACATGCAGTGGAAGTTCAATTTAGGCACTCTTTCTTATTTCCACATGTTCCATAAGGACTGTTTCCTGGAGCATTTTGATTATCGAGGCTGAAAGAAAGGAGGAGAAATCAATTTTGAGGATTAAAAGAATCCTGAAATAGGTATCAGCAGGGTATTACCTTTTTTTTTTTTTAAATTATGATTACAGTGAGGCAGTTCTGTAAAGACTGAAGAGGTAAAGAGGAGCTGACTTAAGTGTTTACCAGTAGAGAGACCCAAAAGAAAATACACAAGAAGTATCCAAAGTGTTTTTTCCCTGTTACTTAAAATTCCAGAGTGTGCTATCTGAACCTAGCCCCCAGCACTACTTATTTCTGTCATGTCCGTATCATCTATTCGCTGAATGCAGTGCTCAGCTCTAATTTTGTAATTTTTCTGACAGGGCTTTGAGTTCCCCTTTCATACCTTCACTGGTTTGATATTTTTCATTTCAGTTCCTAGATAAAGATGTTTATTGATGTGCAGCAGCATGCAACCTTCTGGGTAGTCTGTTATCTTGTTTGGATGACTGATTAGAGATACTGTTTTCTCCCCACAGAATAGCTAAATATATTTTATTGGCTACGAAGTGACCTTTTAATTCCCTTCCCTCTGGGTAAGGAGGAAGGGTGCGCAGCATGATGAATGAAACATCGTGTGGCTCAAAGGAGAACTGATTGACAGCGGACTGCACCAGATTTCTGTCTTTTGTAATATTATTGATGTCAGTGGTGGTGTAACAAAGGTTGATTTGACCGGAAAAGTGTTATTAACAAAAGGTTTTTCTATGACTTGAATTAAAATGTATTGAGCTTGCACAGTCTTGTCAAACAAGGCATATTAAAAAGGTTTGATTATCTGCTCTAACTGCTCTTATATTATAAGAGATTAATATTAAATGCAAGAACGTATATTATATGTTGTTATGTATGTTCTTAGATTTCCTTCCATGTGGCAGCTGTCCATCTCAGACTGCTGAAAGGTCACAGCAGTTCAAGTACAGTGGGTCTTGCGGTGTGAGAAGTGGCTGTTAAGCCTACTTCTAGAACAATGCTTTTAGTGTGTGTGTGTGGCTTGGTTTTTTTTTTTAACGATTTCTTAAGTTGTTAAATACATACATTTGTTTCCTTAAAGAGTCTTTAAAGCTTAGATAACTGAGGTCTGTTCAGCAATACTGGCCCCCTGCCCATTGCCTTAAAGGTTGGTGGGTTCTTGGGAACGTGTTGCCAGAAGACCAGCACTGCTGCACCTGCATTACAACACTCATCCTCCTCCTCACTCCCTCCTAAATTTACTGGCTGCAGCTTACCTGTCTATTTATTTTTTTTTTTGTATACTTAACGTGGTAAAAATTGACTAGCTTTGAAAACGACATGACTGACAGAAGCTGTCTTCATAGGGCCTTTTAGGTTACTGGATAGAATTGTATAATTCATATGTTCCAGTTACCAGCCCTGTGAAACCATCCGTCTTACTTGAACGCGCACAGAACTTGAGTCCTTTTGCTAACTACAGCCTCTCCAGGAAGGCTCGTCTACCCAGAGCAATTTTCCCCTTCATTGTTTCAGTTGATTTCCTAAGTCATCCCCAAAAAGGAAATCTGATTGCTTGCTTAGAACTATTAGGAAGCTGTAAGAAGGCACAGAATAATAGAGGCTGGAAGAAACGCTCTATACAATTAAAGCTGCAGCTTGCAGTTAGACAATACACACAATAGTGAGCATGATGTGCAGGCTCACTTTTTGGAAGCTTGTGGACTGTCATGTTTTCACTGGTTAGACTTACAGTAGAGCAGTGCCTGCTTAAATTCATCTGCTCAGGTCTTTTTAGGAGATTAAGTTAAGCAGAAGAAGCTGTTTGTGAGAACTTAATAAAAATAAATGTCAGGACTAATTTTCAGAACTGAGTGCCAAATTTGGAAGTGCAAGATTCGTATATACCTCTCATGTAAATACAGCTATTTTTCCTTCTATGTAGACTTGAACAACTCTGGAAATGCAGGTCAGGTTGATACCCCAGGAGATCATCTTATTCATGCTTCTGGGCTCTGGAGCAAATGTATCTAGGCCATCATCGTCAGGTATTTCCTTCCATGTGGTTCACAACTGCGGTGTCTAGTCAGTCATGGCTCTACAAGTTGTTGGATCTGCCAGGCAGCAGCCTCCTGTACATGGTCTCCTCAGGTAAAAATGTGCTGGTCTGTAAATAGGTAAATGTGTAGTGCAAGAAATTGCTAAGGCATAGATGTGCCTAAGTTAAAATAATCTACTATTTAAATATTTCCATAGGTTGCCTAGTTCTTAGCAGGCAAACTACAGTTTCCTTATTCGTGAAGTAAACCACTTGTCCCATCCTTCATGTTCGTGAAGAAAACCTGATCATTGTGCTGTCCTTAAAACAGCTTTTTAAATATATTGGAAGACAATCTTGTCTGTGATGCACACTATAAAACTTATCCGTTCTGCTCCTCCCCTGCTCTTCTGTCTGTCTGTTTTTTTTGGAGGGGGGTGGTGGTGTATTAAAATTGATTCTCCTTTATATATGCAGATGTATGTTTATAGCAGCGGGCATTTACATGCCTTTGTAAATATTGCATGCATGTTTGGGGAGAAATATTTCTTCGTGTGCTTGGACAGCTTTGAAACAGATGATGATGCCTGGCAAGTTTTTTGAAGAAATACAAAGTTATTAGACACCCATGTAAATATTTTTATTACACATGTATGTTTTATAATTATCAAAGATATGATGACAGCCCTTTGTAGGGCAAAGAAACAATAAATGGAATGAAGAAAGAGTATAATAACAGAGATGATAAAACTGGGATGTTACTTTGTCTTTTAGAATGTTTTGTAAATTAATACAGCGGTTTCAGAGACTTCTGCTTAGACACACTCAACCAAGAAGCAATGTTGCTTTTAAGCAACAGTAGTTTGTCCTAGACTTAAAAATTGAGCAAGAAGTTGTCAAATATAAAGAAACTATAGTTTTCTTTAGAATGTGTTCAGGAGAATTACATGAGGAAATAGATGGAGGTCTATTAAAATCAGTACTTTTAGTTTAGTCTGTGTTAAGCATAAGAATTATCATCTTGGTTTTGGTTGTGCATGAAACTCATCTTGCAATTCTTGTGTGTTGGGCAAGTATATTAGAGAACTTCTTTAGTGATTTGTATATATATTTTTTTTAAGTGCTTAGGAATTTAAATCTGGGCTTTTAGGAATATGACACAGATTTTTTTCATAGATTACCTTTGCTAATACACATTGTTTGGGCTCATAGTGGAGAGTGGATCACAAATTCACAGATTCTTAGGGATAAAGAAAAGGAGGCTGTACAGGGAATAATGATGGAGATGAGTCCCTCTAAGTAGCTTCCCCTGACCTTCTGTGGCTCTTCTACAAGGTCAGCTGAAGAAGTGTTGAGGAGAAGGTGGTGGCTCTCAAATGATCTTCCTCTTTGATCATTAGCCCTGTTCATTATAGCAGGGAAAACCTGCATAAAGCCAGGTGGCTGATCCACTGCCTTCCGCTGACTGAAATAGCTGGCTCGTGCTATTTCCTAGTACTACTTTGGTCTGGTGGTACCGGGGAGGTGCTTCCTCTCAGCAGTGTAGATTTGTGGAAGTGCTTTGTCTTTTTTTTTTTAAAAAAAAAAAAAAAAAAAACAAACCCAAAAAACAACAACCACCCATATTTTTATGAACTTAGCTCTTCCTACCCTTTTGAAGAGTTTTAGTACTCTTAGGAGTAAGGGGCTGTAGAGTAAGAGCTGTAAATATCATGGGAGAAAAACTGTAGAAAATAAGTAGTTTTAAGGCCTCTGCTGTTCTGCCATTTGCAGTTTATGCTGTCTTAAAAAAAAATCTATTTATTTTACCTTCCACTAGAGTATTTTTAATATCCCTTCTCTGAATATAATAGCACAGAAAAAAAATCATACCACAAGTATATGTTAAAGGTTTAGCTTTGAGTGAGGTTCCTTCCATAAGTATAAACTTACTCTTAACACACTGTGCTTAAGATTATGCTGAAAAACTGCCATTTAAAAGATCTTTTCTAAAATTGGGGGGGAGGGAGAAGAGATGGGGAACACAGCAATTTTGAAACCAGGAAATTGTATTGAGAATTGGAGACCAAAATCTTTTATCAGAGATGTGCCTGCCATTGCGGTGACAGATTTGTGTATACGTATCTGAAAGCAGAACAGCACCCTGTAATTTCAAGGACACTAAATAAACTCTCTAAAAAGGTATTTCTGTGATTAACATCATGGGCAGTCTGTAAGAGCAAGAGCGTAGCTGGCTGCAGACTAAGGCCTAGCTTGTGCGGGAAGTACTAGTTGTGTTGCTAGGAAATGATGTAAGGTTTCTTTTATATATCAGTGCTTCAGCTGGATGAAAGTAGGGTTTTCATGGAGGACTGCAGTGCTGAAAGTCAAAGTGCATACATTTGAAGTTGAGGAGGTATTTCCTTTAGCTGGCATCTCTAATAATCTCTTAAGACCATAAGAACCAGCTGCTTGAAGGCACCGCTCCTCTTCCTCCCCACCCTGTGCCCATACCCTCCAAGTAAGCTCCTGTTCTGATTCCCTTGATGTTCTTAGGGGAGGCCTTGATACCTGAGCATGGGGGTATGGCTGCAGGGGATTAAAAGGATAAACTCCAGAGCCTATGTGTTAATATTCTGTTCTCCAGTCATAGAGTTTACATCTAGATAATGCGTAATGGTATCACTATGAAAAATACTGCTGTCGTGGTTTAACCCCAGCTGGCAACTAAGTACCACGCGGCCACTCGCTTGCTGGCACTGCCCGTGCTCCCAGTGGGTTGGGGAGGAGAACTGGAAAAAAGGCAAAACCCGTGGGTTGAGATAAGAACAGTTTAATAATTGAAATAAAGTATAATAATAATTGTAATGGAAAGGGAGATAACAGAGAGAGAGGAATAAAACCCAAGATAAACAAGTGATGCACAATGCAATTGCTACCACCCGCTGACCGATGCTCAGCCTGTCCCCGAGCAGCTATCAGTGCCTCCTGGCCAACTTCATCCCAGTTTCTATACTGGGCATGACGTTCTTTGGTACAGAATATCCCTTTGGCTGGTTCGGGTCAGCTGTCCTGGTTATGCTCCCTCCCAGCTTCTTGGGCTGAGCATGGGAAACTGAAAAGTCCTTGACTTACAGTAAGCACTACTTAGCAACAACTAAAACATCAGTGTGTTATCATCATTATTCTTATACTAAATCCAGAAACATAGCACTGTACCAGCTGCTAGGAAGCAAATTAACTCTATCCCAGCTGAAACCAGGACAACTGTTAAGTGTTGGCTGGAGAGTCTCTGTACTGTCAACTCTTCTGCTGCTTTTTCTCAAATGTTCCCTGAATGTTTGCACCTCCACTGCTGTACTACTGGTTACTGCCAGTTGAAGGATGACAAATGTTGGGAAGTGTCACTTCAGCTTGACACAGAGGTGATTAATATACTGGTGATTTCACACTCTTCACCTCTCAAGATAGCTGTCTCAAACTTCAGTAAAAATACTTCCTGACTCTTAATTTAGTCCTTGTACCAGGAGATGTGCTCTGTGCAGACATACTCGAGTGTAGATCACAGCGGAGTCGTTGTTAAGGTGGTCCTTATGGCAGTGCCGAGCTTCAGTGCTGCTTTTCTTTGTTCTTGTCCTGGTGGATGCTTGATAGTTGTTTGTGTCAGTTAATAACATGCAGCTTGGGGAATGGCTTTAGTTGGCACTTAGAAATGCAGAAATGGGTCGTGGTGCTTGCTGTAGCTACCTATGTGTGTTTATGAAGAAGTCGCAGTTCAATAAGGACTATCTTGCATATGTTTCTCAAGTGGTTCCTGGGAGTAGGCGCACAGAATACTGATGAACGAGAGAGGCTGAAAGACGCAGTGGGATGGCATCAGTTTAAAATGAGCCAGTGCTTAGACAGCCATTGTCAATACTTACTTAGAGTTGGTGTCTTTGTAACGATGACAGCCATGTTTGTAGAAGGCTGGAAATGTTTCTGTATGTGAAGATGAACTGTTTTTCCAATGCAGCGAGCATGTAAGTACACTGTGTTTCTTTAGCATAGGGAGACTAATCTCAGTGCAGAGAGATTACTATTTAAGTCTGACAGTTGTGGATTTCACTTTAGGACAGCTTTGCATAATTCCTTAGTTTGAATTCCAGGCTAAGCCACATCCTAATGTGCGGTAGGGGGACTTTCTTTTAGCACATTCAATTAAGAGGCAGCACATAAGCTCTTAGAGTGGCCAGATAAAAAGAAGCACGAGCCTTGAAAACCGAACTACCAGCAATGCGGGAGAAATACAGCAAGACCGAAATCCTCACTTTTTTTTCTTTCTTAAAATTGATTTACTGCTACAAGGTGGTCTTTTGATGTATTCCAAACAATTCCAGTCCATTTTGGGATAATAAGGAGAAATGAATCTGTTTTCAATGTGTATTAGAACAACTGTAGCACTCTGGAAACACTCTGGAAAAAGCGCTCTCATAGCAAGTTGAAAGGAATGTACCTTGGAGGAAGCGTTGTGCTTAATGAATTACAGCAAGGACAACTAAGTAACAGTTCTGTAGTGTGACTGTATTCCTTTGCAGGACTGTAAAGGTGGGCTAGAACATCTTCATGTTTGAATTCTTCCATCTGTAAAATAGAACTGATGTTAATACATTAACCGAAGTGTGCCAAAGACTTACAAGTACAAAGTGTTCATAATTTTGAATAAAGTTACTGTCTTAAGGAGCAGAAGTTTCTTTCTATACAATGCATTCCTCTCCTCTCCTTTTTAATTTTGGTAGTCACCTCTCCGTGCTCCATTTTGGTTAGTTGTACAGGTCATAATCAGCTGGAATCTGTTGAACTATCATTGCTGGCAATCGTGTGTTTGTTTTCTGAGGATACTGAAATGGGATCTTGTATACTGCTCTTCCTCCTTTCCTTAGGTTGCTGAATCATCATGTGTGAGAGTTGTTGCAAAAACGTCAATTTGCAACTGAGGTAATCTTTTGGGAACTGTTTTTGAATGATATTTTTGTTTTAAAATCAACCGAACCCTGAAGAATCTTCTTAATTGAACAGGTGGGTGATGCCAGCTCGGGTCACTTATGCAGGGATAGAAGTAGCTGCTTCTGCTACCACAAATTCTGATATCTAAACATTTTACTTTTAACGAAAGGTAGATGACAGCATCCTTTAACTGGAATTCTGACTGACAGTAATCAGTCCTGATCTGTGTATATATGTTACTTCAGGCACATTAATAGTCCCACAGATTTTTAACTGAAATGAGTAGTTACTCTGGAATCTGAGAGCTGAGCATCGCTTTGGGGATGCTTGTTTGTGTTTTTTCTTTCCTTTAGATCCTTGTGCATATCTATTTCTATGTGCAGCCATTATCATCTACTTTAGCTTTCATATCTAGTTCTTTTCCATCATACAAATACTATTTTTTAATTATTTACCATTCAATTCATCATTCATTCCTTCCAATCTCTGAGCAAGAACACTCTGTATATGTCTACTACTAGGAATACAGAATTAGTTTAGTAATATTGTAAGAGTTCTGGCTGCACTTGGGAACAGTTTGAACAGTAGAAATTATTAAATATTTTTATCTTTATGGGAAAGTTACGTATTCTCACATCTCAATTCATAGTTCACAGACCCAGTGAGTATTGTTCTGAGGATTGTTTGTTGTTTAGAAGTCATTAGATAAAGCTACTAAAAGATCTTACGGAAGTGTTCAAAATGTCAGTTCTGAAGGATAGAAAAAAAACAGACCCATATCAACACCTGGACCTTCATCTTAATTTCCTTACCAATATGACTGAATTCCGCATATGCATGTGTTTGTCTACTCAAATAGATTTTTTTTTGTACTTGTGTAACAGATGATCCTTCTGTTCAATTCAGACTGTTCTTTTAGCTTTGTGAACTAGCTCTCCCATTTTCCATTTCCCTGATACCATGCTTGGGAAGTCACTATTTGCTTAACCCAAAAGTTCACTTACTTTCTTTATGGAAGCATTAATTAACATTTTTCATACCACTGCACTTTGTAAGTTTCTTTACTTGCAGTGGTATGAAAAAGTTGAAGATCTCTGTTTGGGCTATCAAAACCTGGAATAATCGTAAAATGAGAGGATATCTCAAGTTGGAAGGGACCCATAAGGATCATCAAGTCCAACTCCCTGCTCTTCGCAGGACTACCTAAAACTAAACCATATGACTAAGAACATTGTCCAAATGCTCCTTGAACTCTGACAGACTTGATGACATGACCACTTCCCTGGGGAGCCTGTTCTAGTGACTGACCACCTTCTTGGTTGGAGAACCTTTTCCTAATGTCCAACCTGAACTTCCTCTGATGCAGCTTCATTCAGTTTCCTTGTTTCCTGTCTGTGGTCACCAGAGGGTAAGTTTTGCCTTCAAGATGTTTTACCATCCTGGTTGCCCTCCTCTGGACACACTGTAGCAGTCTGATGTCCTTCTTCTATTGAGGCATCCAAAACTGCACACAGGACTCAAGTTAGGGCCACGCTAGTGCAGTGTAGAGTAGGACAGTCACCTCCCTTGACTGGCTACCTGTGTTGTGCTTGATACACCCCAGGACACGGTTGGCCCTTTTGGCTGCTGTTGACTCATATTCAACTTGCTATCAACCCAACCCCCAGATCTTTTTCCATGAGGCTGCTCTCCAGTCTCTTATCCCCCAATTTGTATATATAACCAGGATTACCCCAACCCAGGTGGAGAATCTGGCGCTTGCTCTTGTTAAATTTCAAGCGGTTGGTGATTACCCGGCTTTCCAGTCCACCCAGATCTCCCTGTAAGGCCTCTCTACCCTCAAGGGAGTCCACAGCTCCTCCTAGTTTAGTATCATTGGCAAACGTACTTAATAGACATCTGATTCCTGACCTGGATAATTTGTAAAAAAGTTAACACTGGCCCTAAAATTGAGCCCTGGGGAACCCTGCTGGTGACTGGCTGCTGACTGATATAACTCCATTTACTATAACTCTTTGAACCAATTGCTCATCCAATGCATTATGGACTTGTCTAGCTAGTATGCCAGATACTTTGTCCAGAAGGCTACTGTGAGAGTGAGTACCAAAAGCTTTGCTAAAATCCAAAAGCACTATATCTACTGGCTTCCCTTGGCCAATTAGATGGGTGACCTTGTCATAAAAGAAATTAAGTTGGTTTGGCATGACTTTCCCCTCCTGAACTCGTGCTGACTGTAACCAATGACTGCCTTGTCTCTCCAGTATTTTTCAATAACTCCTAGAATAACCTTCTCCATAACTTTGCCAGGCACTGATGTGAGACTGGTAGGCCTGTAATTACCAGGGTTTTCCTTCTTACCATTCTTGAAAATTGGGACAACATATACCGGCTTCCAGTCAACCTCTCCAGACTCCCAAGACTGTTTGACAGATAATGGAAAGAGGTCCCGCAATGACGCAGGCCAGCTCTTTCAGTACCCTGGGAAGAATCCCATCAGGCCCCATAGATTTATGTGCATCCAGCTGGGGCAGGAAGTCTTGAGCAAGTTCAGAGTTGGCTGGGAGTTTGTTATCCTCCCAGTCATAGTCTTCCAACACAGGTTTCCAGGGTGCCAAGGTCCATCACTGGTGTTGAACACAGAGGTGAAGAAGGCATTAAACGTTTCTGTTTTATCTATGTTCCTATTTGAGGTGACCAACCTCATCAAGTAATGGACCGATGTTGTCTCTGCTCCTCCTTTTGCTGTTAGCATATTTAAAAAAAGCCATTTTGGTTGTCCTTCACAGTGCTGGCCAGCCTGAACACTAATCGAGCTTTAGCTGTACAAATTTTCCCTCTACAGTGGCAAACAGCATCTCTGTAGTCCTCCCGTGTTGCCCATACTTGCTTCCAATGTCCATAGGCCTTCCTTCTAGAAGGAGATCCCTGCTCAGCCAAGCTGGCCTTCTGCCCTGCTTGCTTGACTTCCAACACTTTGGAATTGCCTTCTCCTGCGCTCTTAAGAGACGGCTCTTAAAATGTGACCAGCATTTGTGGATCGCAATACCTTCAAAAGCACATTCCCAGGGGACCTTACTGAGTAGCCCCTTCAGCAACCCAGAGTCTGCTCTCCCCATATCCAGGGTTGAAGTTTTCCTGGCAGTTTTTCTCCTGTTGCCAATGATTTGAGACTCAACTACTTTGTGGTCACTGCGACCAAGACAGCTACCAATCACCCCTTCACCCATGAGTCTCCCTCTGTTCACAAGCAACAAATCTAGGAGGGCACCTTTCCTAGTCGGCCCGCTTAGTACCTGCACCAAGAAGTTATCTTCAATGTGCTCGAGGAGTGTGCTAGTAAAGGGGACAATACCTCAGTCTATGTTCTTAAAAGAAACATCCACACTCAGAAAAGAATCCAGTTGTCAAAGACTGAGATAAGTGGGGATAACAACCTAATAGAGACAAGGTGCTTGGTTTGCTCATAAAGAGCCTCCTAAGACAGCCTCATGAGCAAGAACTAAGGATTGGCACAACCTGGAAAGAAAAAACGGTAAAATAGTCTTTTAACATTTTTCCATACAGCTTTTCTCTGCCGCAGCTGGGAAAGGTTAGCTCAGGCTGGATTTTTGGTATTCTAGGAGTTATCTCGACTAGTGCTTATTGCTCACTCCGTCTGAGCAGTGGATGACAGCAGGATATGTTGAAGTGTAAACTGCTGAAAGGGCTTCTTAAAGCTTAGCAAATGCACTGATGTCAAGAGGAAAAAAAGGTGACATGTCTGTGGGATGTCTTCTATGAAAGCACATTTTATAGACATTGTGTACTCGTCTAAGTTGTCCAGATTTAATGGCTTAAGAGATAGATTGGCTGGGGACTTGAACAATGGCACAAGGTGGGATAAGTGCCCATTATTTCTGGGCTGTCTCCTAGATGACGTGTTTAGGCAAGTAGTCATTGTAGACCCTCAGCTTCTGAAAAATGGTGAGCAGGGAGAATGCATAGTCTGAATGCTGCCCTCCTGACAGCGGGTGTTATCCGGCTGCGTGGAGCTGACAAAGAAGGAATTTATAGGAAGATGGAGGCTAGCGTGAACTAGTAGTAAGTAATTCCCTAAGCAACGGAGCGATCATACCTCTTTCCAATTCTACATCAGTCTCTTCTGGTCTGGTAGTAACACTACACAAGCAGAAGTGTGAAAATAGTGCACATACTGGCTTCCCTTGTGCTGTAGCAATGTTCCTCAAAGCTCGTAGGAGTTATCACACTCTGCATGTTATTTATCTCTCTTGAAACATATTAAAATGTCAAGACCAATGGTCTGTGGTAGAAGTTGATGCCAAAGTCCTGCAGGCACAGGGATGGACTTGATTTACTCCAAAACCTGTTACCATCCCTCCTTGTTTGATCACGTTGCTGCAAGTCCTTTGATTTCTCTCTCTCTTTGATTTCCTGATTTGTGTAGAGCGGGAAGGACAACAGCTGGGGCCTGAACTCTGGTCTCTCCTATGGACTGGTATTTTGCTAGAACTGGACTTCAATTATGGTCCCAGATTTCTTTTTTTTCCTAAGGCATGTTGTTTATATGTTTGGCTCAGAGGCTAGTGACCATATATTCCCATCACATATGTGTTTGTCTTGTAAAGTATGGAACTTCACAGGAAAAGACTGGTGAGGCACAATATTATTATGTTGCCACTAATCATGCTTGGAGATGAACTGTAATTGTTTAACTTAGTTACAAATAATAGCACTTGGATAGGGACTAACGCAGCCAACGTTTTTCTGACTCTTTGGGAAAATTCCTGCCTAAAGAACACTTGTTTTCAAATGAAGACAGATATCTCCTCAAATTGTTGTCTTTCTTTCAGATGCCCAAGCATTTTCTTTCTTTGGCTGCCTTCAGTGTTCTTTAAACTATGTTGCTGGAGATGGCGAAGAGGGTTACTCGCATCTCTGTATGGCATTGTGTTCAGACACATAATCTGTTTGTTAGGCTGTGATTAGTCACCTCAGCCTAAACCCTATGAAGCTGCTGAGTAAAAGTGGCTTCAGGAGGACTTTTTGTGACAGATAGCCATCAGTTTAAAGTCTGGAAGGAATCTACAGTGGTCTGTGAGGAGGGGTTCATGGGGTCCTTTTCATGGCAAATGGAGAGGTGGTTTTCTCCACTTGAGATCACGCAGAATGTAGTAGCACCGGCACCTGCATCTACACCAAGTGAGATTGCATGGCTGCTTCATGATGCGAGTGTATGCTTTTCATAGGCACAGCAAGGACATTTACTTGTTGCTACTTTCCTTTCAGCTGCTTTGAGAGAACAAGACTGCCCTTCCGTGAAGTGAAATAGGGTTCTTGGTAAAATAACAGCTTCATAAAGGATGTCATTGTATACATATGTACCTTCTATACAACTGACCCCCATTTTTTTTTTCTTTTCTGAAATGCAATCAAAAGGAAGGCTAGAACCAGTAGTTCCAACTGCCTGTTGTTTGTGTTTTGGTAAAATACAATTAGCTGTCAAATGATTGAACTGAATAAAATGACAATTTTTTTTTTTCCACAGAGAAAGTTAATTACCTTCTCTTTGATTAGCAAAGAAGGTACATAACAAATTAATTTTCCTAAACATACTGCAAAATATAGCTACTGATGTATTGACCAGCAACAGGTGGCTCTTGTTCATTTGCATTCTTAAATGTGCTGCATTTTACCACTCAATTAATTTTCTTTTTCAGTTGTGTACAAAATATGATCTTACAACATTGGCCTTTTTAGACTCTAAAAATGCCTCTTGGTTTAACTACGGGGAGAAAGAACTGATTTCTTATTCACTGTCAGCTAAGAACAGTTACAAAAGAATGAGATGGAAGTTGAGTGTCTTTTTATCCCTACATGACATGTGTAAAGTTAGTATGACTTTTTTTAACGTCTCTTATTTTGGTCAATGACAATATCTTTTAGCAATAATACGTTAATATCACTTTTATTTGCCCATTCCCTGTGTGCATTGGGAGTAAGAGTAAATACAAATCTTGCTGGGTTACTTGGTTGCCAACAGCTGAATACATTTAATGGAAACAATGGTTTAAAAATTTTATGCCGAAAGATGAACTGTAGGGTCCAAGTGTACTTAGTGTGTTGTTAGCAATAAGTTCTCTTTCTTTCTAACCTGTTCTCACATTTAGTGTGAGTGTATTTTTCAGTAATTACTGAAAACTTGGAATTTGAGCTAGGATACATGGCTGTGTATTATAGATAAACCATTGTTTTCTCAAAAAAAAAAAAAATCACTCAGCAGACCATCAGTGAAAATTTAGTTTAAAAAAAAAAAAAGGAAAACTAGAAAAATCTTCTACCCTTGGAAGCTATAGTATTATAAAAATTTGGAACTTGAAAAATCTTGGAGCCTTATTTGCTAAGAGAGGTGATGGGAAACCGCAAAAAATTTGCCTGCGAGCAAATACCTCTTGATTTTTCTGAAGTGAAACTTTAAAAAAAAACCCTCATTTTTATAAGAAAGTTTTTCATTTAAAGTTTGATATATGACTGAGCGAAACAGGAGATTGGCTATAGGCAAAAAGAGTCCCTCAGTGCTGTATGGCATTCCTAGATGCTTGTCGTCTCACAGGGTATCAAGGGAGTGGAGGAATAGAATGCTCAGAGTTTTATTGGTGTTTTCTTCTAGCCCTTTTACAGAAGTCATTGCCCATTGTATCCAAGTGTGTCCCCTTAAGGTGAGAGGAAAAACAACTCCTTGCAGCTAACTTTGTGAAATTTTATCTTATTTCCATTAATATGGAGTCAAAAGTGATGATTTCCTTCCCCCCCTCCCCCCAGAGACTTGATCTCATATTACTTTATTTGGTAGAAATATTTTCATTTGACTTGAATGAGAACTAGATAAAGTTGCAGTACTTCATGTGATTAAGTACTTCACAGGATTCTTGAAATACACCACAGTTACTGAAAAATATTGGCCTTTATTCTTTGGTGTCATTTGCTTTGTTGTTGTTGGATGGACACAAACTAGATATACAGGAATTATCTAGCTGATGAATCCAGTGTTAAGGTTTTACGTATTTAACGGTTGGTAAAGGAGTGCTACTCATACTAAAATACTTTATTTTCAAGGGTTACAAATCTGTTTTGCACAGCACACAAGATCTAGGTTGTTACTGGGCTGGATTTCCAGGGCATTGCACTTATTGTCAACACCTTATACTACTACATTAAACAGATTAAATTAGCTCAGTGTGTTCTTCCTGACGGACCTGTGGTACTCTACCACTACTACACTTGTTAGACTGACCTTGATTTTGAATAAGAAACTGTATTTGTTTAAGCCAATTATAGTTAAGATACATGGAAAAAAGTGACTCTGAAAAGGTGAATTCTATGTCTTCCATACCTGTGTGTTGTTTGCAGATGAGAGGTTTTTTTCTTTCTACTTGGCAGCACTGCAACTCATGCTAATGAGTGAAAAACAAAGCGGTATTCAGTGTAAAGTTCCCTTCTCCCTGCCTCCCACCAGGAGCTGCTGTCAATAATAAAGCTTTTGAGGTAGTGCTTCTGATGAATCAAGAGGCAGAACATGCCATTTGCACTTCTGTTGTTTATTTGGTTTCTAGGGAGAGTCGTCTTTGCATGTAGAGATGGTGGTTGAGATGTAAGGATATATAGGCTGGAAAGAAAGCCTTGGTTAATAAGGTGAGACATTTCTAAGTTACTTTCTTCTTGCCCATTAAAAAACTGATTGGACTGCATTTTCTAGAAAGAAGGTGCAAGTTCTCCAGATGTATATTGCTGTTGGCTGGATGTGTTAATAGTGTAGGTATTACATATATATGAGGTGTTAGGTCCTTAGCTACTTATTTGCATGTGCAGCTATATAGGTATATTGGTGTACTCCTGTCCATGTATATATGCTTAGAGCTCTTCTTTTTCTTCTGAATTTTTGGCTTTAAGAATTTAAATTAGCACTTAAATCTGCAGTTGTCACATCCAAATTTACAGGTTTCCCCTGCCTTCCATTAGCCTTGAAGAATTTTTTTAAAAAAATAAAAGTCTTATTCATGCAACAAATGTAGCCTGGCTTATATCTCATTTATTGCTGATGTCTCTCAAAGTTGGCTTTTTCCTTTTTCCGTTTAAGTAAATCATAATTTAGCAGGTTGGGTTTGCATAATCCTTTATTGTCCCACTGGATTTCTTAACATCTTCCAAGTACCTAGGCTTGTAACTTTACATTGGAAGCTTTGGTACAATATATTTTTTCTGGTGGTCTGACGAGTTCTCATAAGCAAATGATGACAAGTGAGTAACTCTTTATTTTGTGGTAATACTTTATATATTTACAGTTACTTAGAAGCTAATAAAAGAAGTTGCTTTAGGATAGAATTTGTTCTCTTTTAGTCAATAGTACTTCTAAAATTGCACTTTCCTTGTATGTTGCTTGTTCTCATGAATTCTTGTTTGCCCATGGTATAGTACCAAAAATAAAAGAGCACACCCTGTTCTTATAGCAAACTTCCCCCCCCCCTTTACATATCATGTTCTCACCAGAATAATTTATGCCATGGTTTGCATATTTTAACTCATCTACACATTCTTTTTAGCTGTCTAGCACTGCTTTGATTGTTGCTTTAACAGAGGAGCTCTAGTGAGAACTGTTTTAATTACACAGTTAAGGATTGAAATGGAAAGGCATTTAATCTTTCAGTCTTCCTTCCACTGTTGCTTTCTGTGTGTCTTTAGTTTCTGGAACAACCTGGGAGGATCAGCAAGTATATTTGAGGACAGACCTAGAATTCAGATGTCTCACAAATGAAACGTTTACAAGAATCCTGAAGTAGAGAAATAATCTGAAAAAAATTGGTTACAGTTGAGTGTGGCTGAGTACGAAATACTTTGGATGTAAATAAGTTTGCTGTACAGACATTGATAAAGTAGGTGTTCTGAAGAAATTTCTGGGGTTTATAGTCAATCATGAGCTGTGCATAAGTTAAGTGTTATGCTCTTATGAGAAATGACAAGCAGCTTGAAGGTGTATCGAAACAGGCTATCTGTACGAAATAGCTCTTCTGCTCTGAGTTGGTAAGGTATCACTTGCAGAATTTTGTCCAGTTCTGGGAAGCATTTAAATACAAACAAGGGTCAAATGAGGAGAGTCCAGAGCACAGCTACAAGAGCCATCAGAATAAAGTCTGTAGATACAAAAGAGTTTGTGAACTGGAGTGGTTCAGATTAGAAGAGACACAACTGAGGGGAGGAGTAAGTTTTCAAAGATTGGTAGTACTCTCTTTTCTGGTTTTCAGTTGTGGCATGGAATGGTAGTACTGAAATATTGCAGTCAGATTATTTTATTTAAAGAAATTCATAGCTTTTAAAGTTGAATGATAATTTTCTAAATTGCCAAGCTAAAAATAAAAAACCAACAAACTGTGGTGCTGATGTGATTTGGGGGAGAGGGGAGTGCTTTTTGGATGTGTATTTGTTTTAGTAGCATAGTGACTAAATTTTTGTAGACCTGCTTGCCAGCGTTTGGTTTCTTTCTATTTGGCATGTATGTGGGGTTTTTTGGTAAGAATTTTTACTTTGGTTTTAGTGAGGCTGTGTGTATCTTTGGTGGTATTTTTACAAGCAAGCTGAGCAAGTATGGTTCCAGTAAGTACTTGGTTGGTGGACTGTCAAGTAAAAAAAGCAAACATGCCACAGGAGATATGAGAGCAAGTTAAGTTTCATAGTGCTTTTTTTTTCTTGTGTGCTGTTGCTAATTCAGTATGTTATGGCAGTGTTTGGAGAAACTGTGTGAAGTAGTTCTGTGTGTGTATGTGTGTTTTTTCCTCTTTTTTGGCACGATGTGTACTGAAATTGTGATTACTGATACAGTAGATGCAATTCTGTTTCTAAAATAAGCAGTGAAACATATTAATAAGAGTTAGGATAGAATATACCTCTCTAAACTCTCAGTACTTCTGAAACTGTTAGTAAATTTGTTAGGGGAACACTTGGAAGAGCCATCTTTTTATGTGTGTGTAGAACCTGGAATGGGTCTGCTTGCTGTATTTCTTTATTCCTCTTTCCCCACAAACCTTCTTTACCTGTTTTGTTCTTCACAAATTAATTTACTTGAGTGGGAAGTTTCCTGCAAGATTTAATAGAATCTGAGTCTGATGTGTTTTTCCTCATTTCTCCCCATGTCTTCCTTAAACCTTTAAGAAGGTGGCATGGTTAGCTAAATGCCAGCATGGTGGAGGAATGCTCCTTGGGTTCAGAAAAACTGAGGGCCTCACAGTAAGGGGAGCCTCTATTTGGTTTGACTCAGTTTGATCAAGCTTGGTGCTTTCTGTGCCTTTTATGAAAAAAGGTTGCAGTCAAAAACATAGTACTGTTGGCATCGTTTCCGTATATATGAGGTGGCAGCAGCGATTGAACAAACATGACTTTAAAGCGTGGCTGAATTCTAAAAACTGACTTGTAAAATGAACACCTTCACCGACTGTCTGCTCCATATGTGTATGAAGACATGAAGTATAATTGACTTAAGTGACCAAAAAATGTGATTATTCCTAGTCCTGTCAACAGCAGGGTAAGCTGGCTGCTATTTCTCCTCAGGCATCATCAGAATTGTTGCATGAGTTACAAGGCTAATCATTCTTACCTACGTTAACCTTCACAAACTCATATTGTAGAGGTCTTTGCCAATGAAATGACTGATATGTTTTGATTTATGCAAGCTTTATGGCAATAGTGTGCATGAAAATAAGAATGATCTTGTTTGGTGTTGTGGGTTTTCTTTTTAAACAGGTTATAGACTGTTCTTTTTTTTTTTCTTTCTTTTTCTTTCTTAAGAACACCTGTACGTTTACTGCTGTATATTTTGGCCAGTAGCAGATTTGCAGAAAAACATAGACTGGATACAAATATATCTATGTGTAAATCAGAAACGTAAACCTGAAAATAATAGCTGTCAGCTGTGAACGCACAGTAATTTTTGACCAAAACACACTTGCAACCTCCAGTAATTTACTTCTTGGAGTGGTGTTCAGGTAGAGACGATGTCTTTTGTGGTGGGCACTTACAGCTTACCATCTAAACTGGTATTCACAATTATGCTTTAAACCCACTTTTACCTGAAATAAGCTGTTCAGAGGCAGTTGCTGACTGCTAAAACCTGCTATTTGTCAGTCAGCCAGCATATGGGATAATATTATTTAGAAATTGTACGTACATTGCCCCTGCAAACTCTAGGGATCAGGATATCCCTATAAACCAAATAAGCACTGTTATGTGCATATACAAAACGAAACACTAAGACCAGTGTCTTAAAAACAGTCCCATTTCAGACCCGGCAAAATACATTTAGGGGTTTCATTGACAATCTGCAATTTGAAAGCTAGATGCCAATTTGTAGATTAGTGTTTCTATTTTGAGATTAATTATCAGAATGACAGCAAGTTATACAAAATGAAGCACTAAGACCAGTGTCTTAAAAAACAGTCCCATTTCAGACCCGGCAAAATACATTTAGGGGTTTCATTGACAATCTGCAATTTGAAAGCTAGATGCCAATTTGTAGATTAGCGTTTCTATTTTGAGATTAATTATCAGAATGACAGCAAGTTCTTGATGAAGTTTGAGCTTTCTTGCTGCTAATGATTATGCCATTGTTATTTATGCCTGTAAATGAAGGTTTTAAACATGAAAAGAAATGAAACTTCAGAGGCAGCTTCTGGGACGCCGTCCTCAGAGGAGTAAATCCAAGATGGTGGGCGGGTCCTTGCAGGACCCTGCTGTTCCTCTCATGGGTTTGGTTTGCTTTTCAAAGAAGATAACTGTATATATTACACTAATTGATAGATTTTAATAAGAGGAACTGTATTCCCACTAGTTCCTCTGAATTAAAGCCCTTGATGATAACCTTGGACAAAAGAAATGCTGTAAATGTTTTTATTACAAGTGATTTTGCACACTTACAGATTTTATGAGGTTCTCTTTACATCTCTGTCTCTCGTAAGGGTAAGATTAACATTTCTGCAAGATAAGGCCTCCGTTTGGCCTCATTAAGTTTGCTTTTTGGCCTTTGCACCCCTGCGGTGATGGGAAACTTGTCTGTAGTCTTTGGGGGATTTGTTAGTGTGAAGGGGGAAAAGGGGAAATGTCTTTGTGATCTAGATTCATTCAAATGGGGGGATGGCTATTTCTCCTTTATGAAAGTGCAAAGGTGCATAAAAACTGTGTGAATATGTCAGTTAGGGGGCTGTTCCTTGTAACCAGTGGATTATAGTCTATCCTTAAGGTTTAAGCGATCTAACTTTTTAAATGAATGATATAAAGGCATATCTTAGAACAGTACTTGTTATTTTATATGATCTTAGAAATGTGAGTCTAAAACAACAAAGTCTTAATTATGTTGTAACAGTATTGAAAAGGTAAATAGTGATTTTCATGAAATTAGTTTGAGGGGGGTTTGTAACCATCAGCAATTTCAGTGTATTTTTGGGGTTGGTTCGTTTGATGTATGGTGTGTTGATGATTTTTTTTTTTAACTTTTTTAGGCAGAGCAGAATGTTGATGATATTTAGTGTATTTTAAAGAATGCAGCGGCTACTTGATCACTTTAAAGCGAAACAGTTTCTCATGTTGTACCTGTGCACTGCCAGGGAAACTTTCACATGTGATCAGTAGCTTTTTGGGTTAGGAAATCTTGGTTACTTTAAATAACATCGTTACCATTTCCTAAAGCCCGAACAATTCTACATTGTTAAAAGAACCCTAAAAAAAATTGTTATAGTAATATCATGTAGCAATTGGCAGCTGTTGACTGGAAAGTTTGCTCATTTCAGTGTATTTTTCTGTCCAAAAAACCCAAACAACCAAGCCCCCAAACCAAAACGCACACACAAAAAATTCTATCCCATGCAAATGCATCATTACAAAACTTAAGACTTGCTTCATTTGTGAGTATATCATTGTGACACTAAATAATCTTCTGATCCTGGTACCTATAATTGGCAGCAAGCTGCTAAGAGAAGGAGTTTTGAAAGAAGAGTCCTAACCACTTATAAAGGTAGGAATATGGTCTTGGTAGAGAGACGGTGTATTTCCACATACCGTACTGAATTGTGTTACCATTCTAAATTCAGTTTACATTACTAGGAACTCCTTAGGGTGATGTTTCCTATATAGAAGAGATTAAAATAGTGATCAACAAGTCATATATAGGTATAATGTATAATGTGTTTATTCCTTTCAGTATTACCGTAGTGCTCAGGAACTCTGCTGGGACCAAGATTTTGTTGCCCCAAGTGTTGTATAAAGAAAATTGAGAGCTTGGGGAAGGGAGAGGCAGTCTCTACCCTTGACAGTTTACAATTTAAGTGTGAGGTAGCAGGAAAAGGTACGTTCAATACAGGCTCGTAGGGAGAATATGTAAACAGTGTGGCAATATCAGTAGTATAGTAGGCAAACATTTGATCAAATAAGCACCATAAGTGCTATGAAGTTGTTTTATTTGATTACCTTGTCTTGTGGCAGGGAAGTAGAGGGTTTGCCTTTTTAAGTGGGACTTAAAGATAATAAGGAAGCTTTGCAGATCTTTGAAAATGTCCTACAAAATGGGAAGAGCAGGATAGGGAAAGCTATTTTGAAAGGCACTGCTCTGAGAAAAAAACAAAACCAGGCAGACATTGCTATTTGCTGTTTAGGCATTGAGACTGATGTTTTGGAGATGAGATTATTTGGAATGTGGAAGAACTTGAAGGTAAGCATTGATCCATTAGAGAAAGGAGTGCCAAAAGAGAGACGGAAGGAGAAGAGATTTAGGCATAGAATTCCACACAGGTCCTCACATCTGACTTGATGATGTGTAAACTATGTTCCTGAGTGACCAGGTATTGATTCACTGCTTTTGAGTTAGGAGACATGGAGAGCAGTCTTGTGATGGAAGGATCAGGATGTCTTTATGTTGAACAGAACACTGAATTATTAGAGTAACTCAGTGTTGAGAAATAAGAGATGGCTAGGCAGATGCTAGATCTTATCACTGGACTCTGAAATGGCTTCAGTATGGACTTCTCCATCTTGGCCATACTGTTGAACTGGAAAAGTTGGAGATTATCTAGAGAAAATGCACGGAGGTAGAAATAGTAAGAACCAAAGAAAGAAAACAGAGAGGCTCCCTCAGCCAGCCTGGCTTAAAGTGATAGAAATATTTCAGCATCCTTTGAATTGAACCTTGTTCTTTAGCATTGTCTGCCTGTAACAGATGGGTGCTTTATCCACTTCCATCGCTTTGGATTGTACAAGTGTGTTATGTTTTCATAATACTCATGTATTTTAACCGATTAAGTTACTATCGAAGTTACTACTTTCTGTATAGTTCCTAATTCTTCTGAAGTGCTATATGGCCAATAATTTTAATGCAAGTAGGAGACCTGAAATTTTAAATAGTAAGAGAAGTTTGGATTTCTGAAGCTGTTTGGGAACCTGCTTCTCACTGACTTAATTGAAAAGGGCACTAGGTGCTGAAATCAGAGTGCAAGTCCTTACTGTGATGATGTCTGTTGTACATCTTGCCTTACAAATACATACAGACACACTTACGTGATTTGTTAAACTAGGGCCAAGACGTAATACAGTAAGAGCCAAGTATCTATTTTTCTTTTTTTGGTCAAATATATGAAGAATATACTGACAGTTACCCTCAGCAGTCTCATGCACGATTGAAAATTGCAATTCCATTGGCAATGATACTGTGCATGTAGTGCAGCCCAGTTGTACCAGACTTAATGACAGAAGCATCAAGCCAAGAGCATTTAGTCTAGACTCTGGACACTTTGGACTCTTTCACTTCCAAAATATTAGAATTGGTCAATGGTCTGTGAAAACAAACAAAAAATAGCTGCACAGATAGAGTATGGTTAGGCCTTTCAAAATTCTGGTTATTTAACGTAGGTACTGGCATGTAATGGGGCTCTGCTGAAATGAGTAAATCTCAGACCTCTCCATCTTAGTGACATTGCTCAAATTGAAAATGTCAGAAATGTCGCCATCTGAGCATGATGCATGAACATGAAACTTTAATTATATTTCTTAAACAATGATTTTACAAATGATCAGATTTGCTTTGAATTATGATGAAGTCCTATTGCTGTTCAAGACCATAATGAATTATCAGTTTGTTTGCTGAATATTCAGATATCCTTCATGCAACACAGACAACGTGGCTTGCCCTGAAACAATAAAAGACTTTTATTATTTGAAGACAGAGTGCACTTCAGAGGCTGAGACACAGTGATGCATAGACACGTGACTTCAAACTAGTATTTCAAGGCCTGATTCAGTAGGGCAGTTGCAGAACAAGAAAGGTTTGGGATTTTGGGGGGTTTTCTTTTGGTTTTTTTTCTGTTGGGTTTTTCTTTTTGGGTGCAAATATGGCTGAGCTTTGCAGTGCAACTGCAGTATACTTACTCATTAAACTTGGGCTGTAGAGTTCTCAGAGTGGGTGGAATAAGAGGATTTGAGAAAACTATAAAGAGTTATCCACCCCCTGCCAGCCTCGGTTCCTGCATTTATTGCAAGCAGTATTAAAAGCCTCTGAAAAGCATTTTTTGTAGGAAGATGAAATTGCTATAAGACCTTTTGTGAAGATGTACGTCAGCATGTTGGTTTTTTTCCTGTCTAGGAAACAGTCTGACAGTTTAAACTCCCCAGTCTCAGCCTAAATCTGAGTTTAATAAACCTTCTTTGAAGAATGTGATTTGATTTCTGAGGTGAGTTTTGTGAGAATCTGAGCAAATGTATATTTTCAGCACAATGTGGTAGTTGCGGCTGAGGTTTTTGTTTGTTTGTTTCAGCTGAAACATGAACCCAAACTCTGGGATTGGACCCTGGCAAATTAAGTTACCCCAATCCGAAATAAATTGAGATGATTATAAAAAAGCCCGACAACCCAAAACCAACACAGAATTTCTAGGAAGTGCTACTAGCATTTCATTACACCTAAAGTGTGTGGTAACTTCTCGTATTATGTTGGGAGAATTTTTTTGCAGTTGCTTTACAAGAGTATTTCCATCTGCCTGAGCAAAATATCTCTGAGTTATTTTCATCCTATGAGATGAGAAGTTGGCGTTAGCAGTAGGGGTAGTAGGAGACACTTGTGAAAACAGTTTAACAAACGAAGAGAAGCTAAAGGCTGTTACAAAGACTTCTTCTGATCTGTGAATGTTCAACTTCATCCTCCTTCTTAGTGAAAGGCACTTAAAATCAATCACGATAGTAAGAAAGTTTAAGATGCTGTTTGTTCTGAGTTTTTAGGGTTTTTTTCCTAGGTGTAATGGCAATTCCAGTGTTAGTCATCCCAGATTTCTCATACCTCTTGAAACGTCTCAGCATAACCAGATATGTTTGAGTATGTTCCTCCATAACGTGTGGGTTTGCTGTAAAGCAACTAAATGTATTGCAAGGAAACTGTTTGCCTTTTTATTTCACTCAAGAAACAAATGAAAGCTACTGTAAAAGTACCTGACTGCAAACCAACAAAACCTCCCTCAGCTAATACAGTTAGCTTAAAACCAGAAGGATGCACTTGGAGTAGTGCTGCAGGGAGCCAGACATGTTCTGTGTAGGACTCTTTCATTGATCCCTGCTCTGGAACCATCTAATGTGTTAAAGGTAAGTCCTTGTGTTTGTTTGTCTGATATGGCTGCTAAATTTGAGATTGTTTATAGATAAAAGTGCCACTTGTGAAGATAAAAAAGAAAACTTGTATTAGTAGCTGCAATTCCACATATATCTCACAGATGGTAAAACATATCAACAAGCAGGTGTTCTGCACACCTAATCTAGTGTCATCACTACCTCATGCACTAGTTTGTACCTCTTAGAATATTAATTACAATAATTACTCAGGTGTGTGAAATTTACAGGCATATATTGCTTTTGCCAGTCTCAGGGTTGCTTTTTCTGAGAGATGATAAAAAGCAGGTAAGCATACCTCTGTTCAGCAAAGTTTATTCATAGTAGGTTTTTGGCTGGAAAGGAAAAATTGTTAAAATTGAACCTTGTGTGTGACTGGGTTTAAAATGGGGACACTCAAAGTTGAGAGTGGAGGATACAATCACAGTACCTGCCCAGAAGTAAAAAGAAAAATAAAAGCCAAACTAAATGAAACTTCCCCCCCCCCCTTCTGCGTAACTGCTCCTGAGCATTGGCCATAGCACTGCTGCTGACCGATGTGATTGCAGAAGGTCACCAAGTGATCTGATTTTGCAGAAATGCCCAATAATCAAGAGGTGCTATACCTTCCTCTCTGTGTACATATGTTTCTGTATTGCCTGTTAGTGAAGGACAGTTCTCCTGTTCCTCAGAAGTTACGTGAACTTTGGAGGAGGAAAAACGTCCGTTACTGGCAGTAGTTTTTTGGAACAGCGTGTCTGTACTGTAAGTGGATTTGCTGTGATTCTTATTGCCCATACTTAATACTGTAGCTTTTCTACTGATTCCAGATGTGTAAAATACAATATGGGGCAGGAGGAGGGAAAAGTATAATGAAAAACTTCTGGATTTCCATATCATAGACAATTGCTGTAATTTTGCAAAGACAATTTATGGAAATGCATATGGTATTTTATGGAAATGCAACTATTTGATTAGATGCCTTGAAGAAATATAGAGTAAAAAAAAAGGCTAATTCTGAACCCTCCATATGGACCATATGAGTACTACTAGACAGTTTGCCCATAAAAGCAACTTGCTTCATATATAAAAAGGAAGAGATAGACTGCAGGTCAGAAGTTGTTGTATTGTAGCTGGAAATGCACCTGAAAGGATTCCTGAGCTATGAAACCATAGAGAAAGCTGATGACAGTTATTGTCCTTCCCCCCACCCCCAGTTCTCTTTGTGAAACTGGAATTCTCTGGATGTTCTATCTGTTTGTATCCGAAGGCTTTGATCTCGGATATTTGTTGGAGAAGTCTTCTAAGTTCAGTAGAGGTTGGTAGAAACAGCTGAATCCTTTGGCCTGTCACTAATGAATTTAAACTTCCAAGTAATTTGAAAGATGCCTCAATGTCCTTATAGCAGATGCTGAATGCGTTCACCTACGCTGCTTAAATGTGTGTGTTCTTTTTGGAGAACATGATGTTTCAAGTTTATTGCATTGTATTCAAAGACAGTGAAAGCTGGGTCCTCATGCTAAAAACAAAGCAAACCCCTCCTGCCTCCCCAAAAATAAAAGCACCCTACAACACCCGACAATCACTCACCACCAATAAAACCACACAGTTCTCACATGTGGGCAACCTGAAAATCAGAGAGGTCCTTCCTGAACGGAGGTTATCTTCAGAGCAGCAGACTCAAAGCATAACATGTCAGTCATACTGGCAGAGCAAACTGCTCGAGCTGTTGTACTGAGGGCATGTTTGAGACATAGCGCTCCATTTATTTTCTTCCTTTTATACTAACTTTTGAAGGACAGATATTGTTCCTTTATACTAAAGTAAATTGAAGTCAGAGTTCTGTCTGATCTAATACAGAGATGACTAGCTTAATTCTTACCTGACTGCAGGTAACAGCTAGTTGTCCCTGATGCACAGAAAAGTGTAACCATTTCTGCTGTCATTTCTACATCTGTAATCTTGGAATATTGCCATGTGTGTTGACAGCATTAGTCTGTTAATTTACCGGAGACTAGAACTGAGCCAAACAGCCACACTTCAGGAACACTGCTGATCAGTAGTTTAAATATTTAGATTAACCTGGGCCTGCTTGTAAAACAAGACAAACCCATCTGTTACCACACCAGTCGGGCTCAGCACTGAAACGTACATTTCATTAAAGAAAAGCTAAACTGAATTGTAGAAGCAGCTACAGCATCCCATCAAACATGTGGAGAGCTGGGGAAAAAACAGCTTTTTTAGCCTTATGATCCCTGAGAACCACGTACTTTCTTCCATAGTCTTTGAAGATAGATCTACTTAGGTTTTGGGTTAAGTTTTAATGATAGATGTAGATGTACAAAGTATCTTGGATGAACTCCTCAGCTTGCTTATTCATGTAAAACCATAATGGTATAATACAATTAGCCACTGCACATGTGGTTTATATCGTGGATTAGTATTTCTTATTATTAATTGGAGGAGGGGAGAATGTGTCTTTTTGCTTTGTGTAACTGAGGTGCACGTTAATAGCTTTAAAACGCTGAAATAGAACTTGAAATTGTTCTTAACGGTTAGCTGATTTACTTTTTAATTGCTTTTCAGACAGAGGGCAAAAGTTTGTTTTTGAATTCAACTGTGAGACAGCTTTCAAGTTCAGTTTAAAAAAAAAAAGAGGGTCACTTTTGAAATGACAGACTACAGGACTGTCTATCATTATTCATAAAGAGGCTGGCTTAGGTTACACAACTCTTTATATTGGGTTTAAAGGGGATAGGCAAAAGAACCAAGTGATGCTATGAAAAAATTATAGTAAAGGGTATAAAACTGCAGAAGTTGCTCACTTAGAAAATGAGTTGCCTGTAAATGGGATGCTTTTTTCTTGAAATATGTGTCCTGAGATATTTCAATGATCAAACAGACTTTCAAAATACTTTATCCCAGCAAATGAAGGAGCTGGATATAGGATGCGTTTCAGATCACTTTGGGTGAAGTTTTTTCCTACCTTTCCTTTCCTTTGACAAAAGGAGGGGCCTGTAGGAAGTAACGTTTTCATCACTTCAAACGCAGATTATTAATCTAAACATCTCAAGTGGCCTGTGTGCTTTTTAAAACTGAGTCTTTGGAAATAATAGTTTTAATACTTTTTTTTTAATGATGTAGCATACAGTAAAATAGCCACAGTTTGTCTTCATTAGCATTCTGTGTGTTAAGCAGGAATTTCACTGTATTGACTAATGTGACTCCAGGGAATTTCCTTTATACTTGTTGGTTTTACACTTCAAAAGTGATTGGAGTCCCAAAACTATTCCAGAAAGCAAATTGATTGTCAGCTTTCTCCCTAGAGAGGAGAAATGGAGCTCCTTGTTGTAAGAGGTGGTGTGGGGGTGCAGGGGATAGGGGAGACAAAAATTTAAAAAATTCTCTTAATATCATGGGTTGGACGTTATGTTTGAATGCTTTGAGTACTGCCAAGCAGTCACTTCAATATGTTTTTAATGATGGTATGCATTATAATAGATTTTGAGATGTATGAATTTTCTTTCTGAAACTGTGTGCAAAAATATCTGCTGTCTGAGCAGAAGGCACGTGAAATGCGGTGCTTGCGGGTCAGGCAGAGGCTGTGGCTAACGCTCACGTTTGCGAAGGAGCCAGCGGAGTAGGTAGGACCTTTGTTCTGCTGCTGCGGTACTAAACTGGCAGTGATGAATTATTGTTCTGGTGTTTGGCCCAAGCGGGAGGCAGAGTAACTGTTTATCAAGCTGTAAGCAGTTTGTCACCTGCCAAAGGCCAGTGAGAATGCTCTTATGAAACTGCTGGAGTTCTGTCGTGTACGGTTTTGTAGGAAATAGTTTTAGGGATGCGGTTAAAGTATATTGAGTTACATTGGTACGGTCAGGTCCTTCACTGTGACTTTGTAAATGTAAAATTACAACCCTGGTAATGAAAAGAATATCCATCTACAAAAAAGACACCTAATACAATAATTAACAAACATGTGCTTAGGTTTTAACATTTTAAGTCTGCTTTCTTAACTGTCTCTTGTTTTCTTTCTATATGCTTTGTGGGAGTTTGGAAAGAAAGGTTACTTCTGTAGCTTGTTGCATAACCTTTTCATGAAAAAGAATTTTCCCAGCAAGTTCCTTGCCCTTACAGAAAAATCTACTAGAGAGGAAAAACAGAGGCTTCAACTCTTGAAAGGAAACGGGCAGTTTGAACCATGAAGGAATGAAAGTGTTCAAGTCATCAAAGGGTACTTAAAGACAGTCTCTAAATCACCAGCAAAACAAAGTCATTCTTTGGATCTTGGGGGCTGTGGGAGTCTGAATTTCAGGTGCCACTGTTCAGGGTCTTGAGTGGGAAAGTTGTCTGCTTTTAAGAAGGGAAGAAAAAAAACCCCAAACGTTTAAGTTTATGGTGTAGTTAGGCATCAAGGATTGCATGGAATTCCTTTACTAGAAGATCATGACGTTGTTTCCATGAAAAATCAGTGGCTAGTATGGGTTGTATATATTTAGTGATTGCAGAAGCTCAAATATCTCTTATATTTTATTATGAATAAATTCTTTTGCATCAGTTAAAAGTGCCGTCATCAGAGAAATCTAGACACCACTAAATCATATTTATTCTGACGTTGGTTAAGAGCACTGAACTGTAATTTTTTCATGAGGAGGATTGAGGAGAAAATAATTAAGCAGGACGATTATTCTCCAGGCTATCATCTGACAAATAATGGTGAATTATCAGGCATGTTAATATTTGAGGTCACATCTCTGCTTTCAACAAGTAAAAGCATCCAGAAACCCGGTAAGTTTTTGATAGAGTAAATGAGGAGAAGCAGTTCATCTTGGTTGCTTGCTTTGACGTTTTTAGTGGGGGTAATCGATTACCAGAATATCAGAAAAAACTTGAATACTGACTTAAGAAAAGATGGACTGAAAACTAAGGAATGTTTTCTGTGCAAGGGCATGTGGGGAAGCAGTTTGTTGTTGAGCACTTCAAGGGTGGTGTTGGGATGAAGAGACTGAAGAACTCCCAGGGTATTGGGTATGTTTGCAAGTTGTACATGTGTTTATTTCCGTGCTCCAAAAGTCCCATAAATTTACTGTAAGTTTAGTGTGGTGTTGTGTAGTCTTTTCCTGATTTCTGTAGCAGGAAGGAATTTGAGATTTTTTTTTTTTCCTTACCTCTACAGGTATGTGTTCTTATAGCAGTCTCTCACCTTGCTTTCCCTTCTCGTCACCTTTACCCATTTCACCTTTTGCTTTCTAATCTGCTTGCACACCCATTTTTATGTAATGGAGCTGTAGAAACGATTGCTACAGCTGCATATAACTTCATGTACTTTTTTTAGTGATACTAAAGTAAAATACTGATAAAGCAGAATTCAGTTTCTGACTGGCTGATGGACTTTCCTATTTTTTGGCTAAGGTAGAATTATGCAGCAGGGAAACAAGTTAGGAGAAGAAAGTTTAAGTGAGAGAGTGACAACACACATGGAGATTTCTGTGTAAACATAGTATTTTCCATTCAAGTCCTTTTTGATTGAGGTTTTTTTTTTTCCCCTTGTTCTTTCGAAGGATCCAGGCAAACCAGCTGTATTACAGTTGGTATTTAGGATAGTTTATTAAATCAGTCAAGCTGGTTCCTTTTGGTACACATATCCAGACGTCTGCCATCTCTCCCTTGAGAGTGTGTTATGGAAAGCATTTTCAAAAGGGAGCTAGATCCTTGCACCTCCTGAGGCCATGTAATAGTCTTCCTGGCAATGATGAGCAAACCTGTGGCCATCTTTAGCAAGTATGCAGGAATTTCCCTGGGGAAGCATGGAAAGCTGCACTTTATGTTAGTGTATGATGCTTTAATGTTACTCGGAGCAATCGGCGTGTACAGGCATTGGGGAAACCTCCATCGTTAGCTTTAGGATTTGTGATAATGCATTGCAAATCACTCAAAAACATCAGTCAGGGCCTGGATCGTATGGTATTAGATATTGTATAAACCGAAAAGAAGACATAGTCCTTTTTCTAAAGAGTTGTATTGAGAGTAAAAGGTGTAAAAAGAAAACGGGGTGGGAAACAGGACCACTGAAACATGTAAAAGAAGTGATCCTTGGGGGGCATCATGTTGCCTTGTTCTCCTATAAATATACCTCAAATAAAAAGGTATGAAGGGAAGGTTGCTGGGGACTGAGCAAATGCAGTAAGAGACGCTGGTAGACCGTTGGGAATGGGAAAATGGAGGAAGTCTTGAAGTAGAAATGTGGGAAGAAGGAAGGAGAGTGGGAAAGAGGACAACAATTAGAAAAGACTGGCTGAGGAGGAGGAAAAATAATAACAGCAGAGAAGGGGAAAAAAAGATTAAGGGAAGAAGAAGGAAGGAGAGTGGGAAAGAGGACGACAATTAGAAAAGACTGGCTGAGGAGGAGGAAAAATAATAACAGCAGAGAAGGGAAAAAAAGATTAATATAGAAAAAAGCCACAAGTTAATGGTAGTTTTACACACAATTTTGAATATGTAATCCTTAATTGTGAGAAGCCATTGGGAACAGCTTGTGGTCACTCATTTTGACAAGTCAGACACCTTACTGAGATGCTGAGGTGAGGATGTACACCATTGGTTAAAACACATTGGACTAAATCAACCCATGTTTGCAGTTTTATCACTGAAACAGTGCACGGCTGAGCGAATTTACTCTTTTGAAACATACTTTTGCTTGATGTGATTACCTCAGAGCAATGCTGACCTGGAGGTTGAGGTATGGCTGAACTGTTAGTGCTAGTCGATTTAACTTGAAAACTAAAATGTTGATTTCATGAAGTTTGAAAGGAAAAAAAAAAAAAGTAGGGGCAATATATGTTCATTGCCAAGGATTTAGAATTAATTCTGCAAGTAGAAAAAAATAGTTTATTGGAGAAAATTCTCTGTTCAAGAAAATATATAGAATCATAGAATAGTTTGGGTTGGAAGGGACTTTTCAAGGCCATTGAGTCCAACCCCTCTGCAATGAGCAAGGATGTCTTCAACTCGATCAGGTTGCTCAAAGCCCCATCCAACCTGGCCTTGAATGTTTCCAGAGATGGGGCATCTACCACCTCTCTGGGCAACCTGTGCCAGTGGTTCATGTCCTTCTTGTGCTGAGGATGCCAGAGCTGAAGGCAGTACTGCAGGAGGGGGGCTCACCAGAGCTGGGTAGAGGGGCAGAATCCCCTATATTGAGCTTTTGCAAACTTTCTTCTATGGTAGATGACTGATTTCTCCTTCTTACTCTACAATATACTTTCTATATGTTTATGTAGCACATTAATAACATTGTCATTCTGGTGTTCTTCTAGGTAAGTATGTATATTTTGGTGTAAGAGGGAAATATCACACATGGCATAAATGAAATCCAGTGGGATTGGATTTCATTCAGTTTCCAATGCTTGCATAATCTTACAAAACATTTCATGTTGTTTCTAATATTGGTCATAAGCTGTGAATAAATTTGTGCCTGTGTGTGTGCAGAAGTAAATCACTACCTGTTGTAAAAACCTAGCTAGAAATGAAACTGAAAATCTGCATTCACTCCGAGAGGGGTTATTGGCTGGTTATGCTTTGAGTTACTGAGCTGTACACAAGGCACTCTTCTTCGGCTGTTTGTTTACAAGAAAAGCAGACTGATGGAATGTGTGAGAAGTATGTTGTAATGATGTATGGTACCCCACTTAGGTGCTTTGGAGCAGTGACGTCGCGTTTTCAAAATGTGATGTGCTTGAGAGAAAAAGCAAGGCTCCTAGTAATACTCCAGACAGAAAGTTTGTTGTCTGTGTGTGTTAATCTCTATTTGCAGAGCTGAAACAGCTTGAAGGAGGGGGATGCAAGAATAGAAAGGAATAAATACTTCTTTACATGATGACACACATTTTATGTGAAACTTCTTATTTATTTTTGGGGTGTTAAGGTACTGTGGAAGCACAGTACAATTCTTACAGTAAAGAAGACTTATGAGCACAACAGGAACTTAAGTAGATAAATTAAGGATATTGATGTACCTGACTGGGGGTGAGATCTGGGTTATTGGGGTTTCACTAACACTACTTCAACAACAGTTTCAAAATGTCTCCTGTGCTGTAAATTAGAAACTACTCCATTTTAATTAAGACCATCTGGGAGCTCAAAGGAGACTGAAGGTTGGGGAAAAACACCAAGGTGCAAGCAGTGTTTGTAGCTGCTAGTTTTCAAGGAAAGAACCTTTCTCTACAAAGCAGCATGCTCAATAGAATGAAATCATTAAATGTTATTTTGCAGTCACACTTTTTTTTACGTTGTATAGTATTAGAAAAGAAGAATAGGTAATTTGACTTGGCTGTATTTGGGGAGGATATTGTATATATGTGCATATTCCCTTTAGAGGGTGAGTAAATGAAATTTAGATTTCATCCTAAGCAGTACTAAATAGAGTGTACAGGACAGTGCAAAAGGCTGTACATATTTTCAACACCTGCACTTCAAAAAGCATAAAATTACAAAATGAAGTTAGTTCAGCTCGAACCAAAGGTAGTTTCATTTTTGTGTGTTTCAAGGTGGCGAGGTAACAGTGATGCTTCATTTGACATGAAATGGTTTGTCTGACTAGAGACAGAATACTTCATTTTGGATGCTCTGCAGCCAAATGAATAAAACCTGAGATTTACACTGCTGAGAAGGCGTCTCCTTTCATCTGATAGTTTGAGCTTTGTGGTGGCTGCCCTGGATGTGCTAGGCGGAGCCTGCATTTCCCACGTATCCACAGTGCTCCAGCTGAGCTATTGGGTAAAGAGGGAACAATTCCAGCCTCTCAGGGAGGTTTTATGACACTAGCTCTTAGGTGTGGGGTGTGGTTTGTGTTGTGTTTTTTTTTTTTTTTTTTTTTTTTTTCCCTGGATGAAATTAGTGAATTCGACCTGGATTCATTAATCCTTTCAAGTTGGCTGAAACCACATGTTTACTGAAGAAAACCCTGCCTGCTTGAGCCGAATGCCTTTGTCTTGGTTGCAAATGGACAAAAAGGGAGAATAGCTCCATGAAATTGTCACAGCTTCATAAGATCAAGTCCAGTACTACTGCCATCCTGTTAGGAGGGGGAATTGAATTGAACTGAACAGCCTCTTACCTAAATTTCTCCCACAAATTCTCTAGTGTAGCACATAGTGTATCTAATGCTGAAAGCACCGTACAGTTGAGAGCTAATTTTCTTTATTTAGGTTCAGTAGTTTATCCTGCTACAGCTGATAACTTCACACAGAAACTTGAGCCTTGGTAAGTAGAGCAGGAAGTATTTTAAATCCTGTGGATATGAAAGATGATAGTGTTGCTCTGTTTCATGTTAGTTTAGTAATGGAGAATTTATCTTGTTTTTAAAGTAAATATTAATAACACAGTGAGTTTGCAGTTGTATTCCACGAGGTTCTGTCTGTGTGTGCATGCGTACATATGTGTAACTTGAAGATTATTCCTCTTTTTTACAGATTGTATGCTAGGATCAAACTCTCAGCTAAGAGGAATTGAGATACATCCAACTGTAATGGTGCTATGCTGATTTAAATCAGCTGAACTTTTACCTCTTAAATCACTGGCCATTTAGCTCATAGTCCCCTAATATGTAGTCTAAACTTACCTTTTGATTAATGCTGTCACAAAATTTGCAGGTGCACCTGGGTGTTTGCATGTCTCCGTTCAATGGGTAGGTACAAGTTTACAAGAACTCATGTGCAGATGTATGGTTTTTATGAGTGCATACAGCACGTATGTGCATGTCCCTGGAGCCATATAGAAAATACAAGTCTTTCTGTGGTAGGGGGGAAAAAAAAGGTAGAGGCTGACCTCCTTATTACATCACGTAGCCAGATACATTCATGATGTAATGCCTTGTTCCTTCTAGCACTGTGAAGATCGTATGTACTTCTGTTCTTCTCCCTTCATCTGAAATTAATTTATGGACTTTCAAAGCCTTTTATATGTAGTTTAGTGCATATTTTCCTCTGCTAGATCAATGAGAATCCAAGCTAACTCCACCGAAGTCTGTGGCACAATTAGGAACAGAGGACAAATCGTGATGAACTGTTTTTCTCTGGAACTGCAATATACCATCACCTCCAGTAAGAATGGGGGCAAGTACATATGTTGTAATTTTCGAGAGAATCCTAGAGGAAGAGAAAGATAGAGCACCAGAAAAGCCCCATAACTATCACTAGACAGGAGACAGAATTCCCCCCACCTTTCAGTAAAAGCAGCGTAGCTTTGCTCTTGTGGCGGTGCTGGGCTGTATTCCTAGGTGGAAAATTCTGTACTGTTTACGCCTTGTCACAGAGCACTTCTGCCAGCAGTGGTGTGTGCAGGTTCCGTTGCAGCAGTAAGGATGTAGATAAACTTTTCAGCTTGAGTACCTAACATGAGGCACGCCACTCTGTATTTGGACACTTACGCAAGCAGCTGATTTCAAAATGTTCCTATTGACTTCAAAGAGAAAATGTATCTTTTGATGGATGCTTAGATGCCTAACATTTGGCATCCAAAGTTTTTCAACTACATTGTCATTGACATCTATAGCATAGCTATTTATACATATGTAGGTACAAAGGTCCTACTTTCCAGAACATGCCTAAACAGATGCGAGACAGAAGGCAGAGTAGTTGAGTGTGGAAAGATAAAGCTCCAGATTCTTTTACCAGTGGTGTAGTCTTTTATATGGACATGAGTTTTTCAGAAAGTTCTTTTTTTGGGCAGGAGTCAAAAGAGAAGACATGCATTCTTGATGTTGAAAGCCTGCTTGTGCTTTTTACGTTGACCTTTTTCAGGAGCAGTCTATCCATACATAAAGGAATGCAATGCTGACAGGTTTAATAAAGTTTGTCTGAACTGCTCTAAAAGAGGGTTTTGGGGAAAAAAAAATTAAGATGCAGGAACTATTTTTTTCCTCACAAATGATTTAGAAAATTTTTCTCACATTTTGTTTTCTGTCTGCCACCAGATGTAACTCAAGGTTTCCCCTCATTTTATCTCATTTGACTGTATAACACTGGTGCAATAGATTCTGCTGCAGTGAATTCCATTTGACGCAGCCCTGCAAATGCTTGTATGATGCATGCTCCGGAAGGTAGCCCGATTAAATTTAATAAATCAGTTCCTCTGCTGTAGCTAAGGTATACAGAACCCGAGACATGTATGGAGAATGATGACTGAAAGGTCCTGTTGTTTTGCAGTCCTATTTGATATGGCAGTACAATGTTACTGCAGCTTTTCTTGTCTGTTATACTGAATGTATTTTTATCTGATATCTCTTATCTGGTCAGAAAACTGAATTACCACTGAATGGAAAATATAAATGTTTAAGAAAAAAGTGCAACTTCAGCATAGAAGTCTACCATAAAATGTGGTTTTGCCATAACGTAGGTGTAATCACATATTTCATGGAGATACAGTTGAATTCTTTTGTTTAAATCTTCTGGAACTGTTTTTAATGTCTTATGGTGAAAGCATTCAGTACTACTAATAATTCAAGATTACTACTACGCTTTACAATTCGGAATGCTTTAGAAAAATATTCTGATACATTACATACGTATGTGCTTGTGCACTTGTCTTCATTCCTGATATGAAATGGGGAAAATGGGAGTTCCACAAAATATATTGATATTGAGTAGAATAGTCCCATTGGAAGGGATCTACAACCATCATCTGGTCCAACTGCCTGACCACTTCAGGGCTGACCAAACATTAAAGCACTTTAAGAAGCATTTGGAAAATGCTCTTTAACACTGACAGTCTTGGGGCATCGACCTCCTCTCTAGGAAGCCTGTTCCAGTGTTTGGCCACCCTCTTAGTACAGAAATGCTTCCTAATGTCCAGTCTGAACCTCCCCTGATGCAGCTTTGAGTCATTCCCACGGGTCCTATCACTGGATCCCAGGGAGAAGAGCTCAGCACCTCCCTTTCCACGTCCCCTCCTCAAAAGGCTGCAGAGAGCAATGAGGTCGCCCCTCAGCCTCCGTTTCTCCAAACTAGATAAGCCCAAAGTCCTCAACCGCTCCTCCCAGGCCATCCCTTCCAGCCCTTCACCAGCTTTCTTGCCCTCCTCTGGATGCATGCGAGGACCTTCACATCCTTCTTAAATGGTGGGGCCCAGAGCTGCACACAGAGCTCGAGGTGAGGCCACACCAACGCTGGATACAGTGGGAAAATCACTTCTGTTAACTGGTGATGCTGGGTTTGATGCACCCTTGAGAGATTCAACAGCACCTCCCAGTTCGGTATCGTCAGCAAACCTGCTAATGGTGCATTCAACTCCTGTGTCCAGGTCATTGATAAAAATATTGAACAGAACTGGCATTAGAATTGAGCCCTGAGGAGCACTGCTGGTGACTGGTCAACAGCCAGATGTAGCTCCAAATATCAATTATTGATATAACTGCATGTTTAATGAGAAATTGTGTCAAAATATTTTTGATCCATGCAGCTGAATACTTATCTGTCCAGTCAGATACACTCTATTTTTTGCTAGGAAAGTTTTATAAACTTTTTAGAGGATCTGTTCTAATTTGCACTAATTTACAAGGGCTAGCGTTGGCCAAAAGCACAACTGAAAAGCAGCACTGCCCAAAGCTTGTCTGGCAAGTCCTTTTCCCGCTGCTCTTGCGTTTTCTTTCCTACACCAGAAACAGTTGTACCCTGACGGAGGCTAGCTGTTACAATGAGGTGATCCTCTTGGGGTTGGTAGAAAGAGCACTTGCCTTATATCGTGGTTAATGGAGCATAGGAGAAAGGTCAGGAAAGGTGAGGGGAAGCAACTGCCTTGAGTCTGCTTTCAGAGAAGGGAGAGAAGTATTTTTCCTCATTTTTAACTAAAAGTGAATTTATTCAGTATGTATAGCTACTGTGGCAGCAGTAATAGCGATGATAATGATAGTGGTAAATATCTGACGTCTGAATCACAATATGTTCCAGGATGCCTTGTAAAATGCATATGTATTTCTTCACTTAAATGAATAGGCCAAACTTTTTCTGTGCTCTTACTGATGTACGTAGATAGATAAGCTCACGTGTACCAGAACTAATTCAAGGCTTCTCAGCAGTAAGGGTGGTGATCATCTCATGGCAGTGCAGGCTGGGCTGTGGGTGAGGTGCAGTGGCTGGCTGGAGGAGTTGGGTGAATCCCTGGCAGGTGAGATGGCCTGGAAAAGGAAAGGATATGGGACTAGGCTTTCTGGTGTTATGAGTGTGGGAGCCTTGCACAGCGTATCCACCTCTCCTCTCGCATTCACTGGGGTGTGGACCTCCTTTGCACCTTGCCGGCCGCAGAACCACAGGTTCCCTTCTCTGCTGGTAGACGCTGAGCTGCCTCCACCCTGTCCACCTCCCAGAAAGCATCACCCACACCACCTGACTCTTGGGCTGCTGGGGAGGAGGAGGGATGGGAGGAGAAGGGGCTACAGCCATAGCTGAGTTCTTCCTTCACAGGAACAGGAGGGCATCAGGTGGAAAGCGAGGTCAGGTGGAAAGCGAGGTTTTGAGGCAGGAAGCCAGTAAGTGCCATGGCCAGAGAGGGGCTTTTCTGTTCCTGGGGTTGCTGGGAGGAGAATAAAAAAGACAGTTACTCTTGCAGCAGTTTTTGCCCCCTTGCAAGTTGCCGTCTTCCTAGTAGTCTGTCAGTAGGTAGGATTTGACAGCCAACATTTGTCCTCTCAAGCACAGGCAGGGGAGGCAAAGCGCTGCCTCTTCGTTATTCCTACAGAAGGCTGTCTTGCTGTGCTTGTGCCTTAAGT
>NW_009609983.1:42450-58743 GCF_000690535.1 Cariama cristata
GGGGGGGCGGGAGGAAAATAACCTTGGAATTTAAAAAAAAAAAGCTTTCAAATCTCTAACTGTGCAGAGTTTAAATTGCATCTAAAATCCTACCTGACAAATGGCAACCTTACCATCTGCACAGTTTGCCTGCAGGCCATGATGCAGAATGGCTTTCGTATGAACTGTGAATCATTGGTGTTAGCACTTGTAGCTCTCTGGATACTCTGAAGAAGTAATAACACAGAGGAACTGTTTGTGAGGTCTGAGGAAATCATAGCATCTCAATCTACAGCCTAGCTCTTTCATGTAAGGAAAGATTTTTTTTTCCCACTTTTACACTGTTAAGATACATTTTCTTTTCTAAGATCATTGACTATAATAATCAAGGGATTATTTGAAGCCTTCAAATAAAGAACCCAAGAAAAATTTTCAACAGCTTGTTTTCATAATGTACTGTCAGAAGTTATTTGATCTACTGTTCATCGTTAATTCAGAAACAATTTATGACAATGTGTCCCTCTAGTTTTTATGTTGTAGTGATGTTCATTTGAATAGTCACCTCCAGCAAACCAGAGTTCTTATTCTCTCTAAGAAATATATCACATTTAAAATATTTTTATGTGCAACTATCTGGTTACCAATTCAAGAAACAGAGGTATTGTTATCATACTCCCAGGACTGTGATATAAGTTGTAAGTAAAACAGAACACAATGTAAGTTGTTCTCTTTTCATGACTGGTTTGGATCATACTGATTCAAGTTTGTTAAGGCAGATGTGTTTTCCAGAATGACGAGGGCAAGTCATATGGTAGCTCTTTACACAGTTTCACTTATCTGGACCTCAATTTACAAGGATCTGAAACAACATCAAGTTACTTCTCTGGCAAGTGAAAAGGCATAACTGTAATGGCATGCAACGGTCTTAGCATTCATTCAATTTATTGCTGTCTGATAGTAGAATTGGAATGACAGAAACAAACTAAGAGTTTTTAATTCTTTCCTGAGGCTGAGAATATTAAACAGGAAGGATATTAAATGTCATGAGTCAGATTATCACTTAGCACAAATTGGAGTAATGTCACTGAAGTCAAAGCACCGATTTACACCTACTGAATGTGTTTCCAGAGCCTCAGAACTGTATAAGGGCACCAATTCCTCCAATGCATCACTTGTAGTTCTTCTAATAAATTTTGATTTGCAGATATTGGCAAGGGGCATTTCTACTTGACAATAAACTAATTCTCATGAGCAATAACTTATTTGGAACAATCTTTCCACTATCAAGAAAATTGTGATAGTTTAGGACTAACAACCTCTAGAGGCTTTCCATATTCAAGTTTTGATGTAAACTGGTTCATTTGCTGAAGTTTCATAGGATGTGTCCAATTTATTAGCATCCTCTAACTTTCTGAATTTATGAAATGTACAGGTCCAGTGGGTAGGGATGACTGTTGGCAGAGGCTTTTAAAAACATCTGGGAAGTTACAGCTGTACTGGGAGTTTTAAATCTCAGTTGAAAGTGCCCTGCCAGCCTCAGTTTTTTGGCAGTCAGGGGACTACCGATCTCTTTCTGAAAGAAAATCGGTTTTAGATGTCTCTTATGTAATTTATTCAAGCGTTGCACTAAACCGGTTCTTGTCAACAACAAAAAATGTAGCTGGTTATACATAGGCATCGAGTAGCACTCTGACAAGATGAAAAGCGAGTACCATGCCAAAAGTTTAGATTCTTTGAAAAGACTAATCCCATTTTGAGTGTGTGTTCAAAGCAATTACAGGCAATATTTAACGTATTATTCTACAATGACACCCTTTCTTTTGAAATGTAAACTGTTCAAGAACTAAAATGGAGAGTAGAGTAATAGTGTTTAGATGACTGAAAAATACCAGGTTGGTAGTTTTACTAACTTGTGTCAAATGGAATACCTTGACTTTTTATTTAGACTTTAAACTCTGGCTGTGGGCTAGAATGTACTTTATTTGCTGTGTGCCTGGGGTGAGGAGGCAGTGCACAGAGGAAGCTCCAGAGAGACAATGATGTCCCAGAGGATAACCTGTCTCTGGTGCCACTACTGCTCTGAGTCACATCTTAAAAAGGTGCAGGATACTTCTATAAATTCAGCTTGGCATGGGTGCCTGTGCTGCAGCTATGCAAAGTAGTACGCTCTTTCTCCAGGTAGAGACATGCATATTGTTTTGCAGCAGCAAGATCTGGAGGGAGGTCTTGATACAAAATCCTGGTATTTCAGGTAAGTCGGGAAGGTTGACAAGGCACAGAAAGAAGAGGTGAAGAAACATTCCCTCACTACAAGAAGGACATTGAGCTGCCAGAGTGTGTCCAGAGAAGAGCGACAAAGCTGGTAAAGGGCCTGGAGAAAAAAGCCTTACGAGGAGCGGCTGAGGGAGCTGGGGGTGTTTAGTCTGGAGAAGAGGAGGCTGAGGGGAGACCTTATCGCCCTCTACAACTACCTGAAAGGAGGTTGTAGCGAGGTGGGGGTTGGTCTCTTCTCCTTGGGAACTAGTGATAGGACAAGAGGAAAAGGTCTCAAGTTGTGCCAGGGGAGGTTCAGGCTTGACATTAGAAAGAACTTCTTCACTCTTAGAGTTGTTAAGCATTGGAACGGGCTCTCCAGGGAGGCAGTGGAGTCATCGTCCCTGGAGGTGTTCAAAAAATGTTTAGATGTGGCGCTTCAAGACATGGTTTAGTGGGCTTGGTGGCATCGGGTATAGGGTTGGACTTGATGATCTTTGAGGTCTCTTCCAACCATAATGATTCTATGATTCTAATATTCTGCTTTGACAGAACAGCCAGAGGACCAGGCTGGTTTCATAGCAGGAATATGCCATGCTTTCTACCAGGTTACTAAACACAAGGCTAACTCAGGTTCTGGTATACGTTGTGTAGGTTGTGGTATATATTGCGTATGGGATCCCATATCTCCTGAATGAGCTCAATGTTTTGGTTTGTGCTTGTGTACTACATAGGCTCAGTCCCACTCTCTTGCACTGGTGTAGTGAAGGATGGATCTACAATGTACTTTGAAATAGTGATTGCAGTTGTGTGAAACACCCTGACTATCTGGGAGATAATAGTAAAGCGGGGAACAACACTAGGTGATTTCTCTGTACCTTGGCAGGATTTTGCTACTGATGGCTGTGGCCTCTTTTATGATCAGTCTAGCCAGTTTCCAAATAGATTATCTATATGTGCCATAGCTGTCTTGTAAGAGTGGAGATACTCTTGAGTCATCAGTTGTCATATAATTACTGCAGAGTTAAATGAGTGTCCGGAGTTGTGAAGAATGTATGATTCTACTTGAGAGGCATTTATTACCCAAGCTGACAGATAATGTGTACTGAAGAGTTTACATTAGTCACTCCACTTCTCCTGTTTTATGCAAAGTCATGAACTTCTCCGTATTTTTCATGAGCATAAAAAAACACTCAAAACTTGCTTTTTATATTGAAGCTGAAGGGCCTACCATACATACCTACTGCAGGCTTGTGTTCTGTTCAGATGACGTGCAATGCTGGGCATAGTGCATGTGAGATGCCTTCCTGCTCTCCTGTTGGGTGAGGAGTATGTTAAGCCCTGAGAAACCAGTTCCTAAAGGCTATTGCAGGTTTGGAAAGAGCTGAAAAAGAAGGAAGGGTGTGTTGAGAGAGGAAAAAGCTGTCGTTTGGAAAGATTGAAACAACTGATCCCTGCTTCAGCACATTACCTTAATTAGTTACCTGAAGTTAGAAGCCTAAACCCAAAGATTTGAATGTCTCCCTACTGTGTATCCTATTTCTCCCCCTTTTATCTTTGTACTGAGCTTTTAAATCCAAACACGTATTCTGGAGAACACCCAGGAGAGCTGAAGGTAGGGAACTGTGTCTCGGGAGCCCACAGGACTGAACAGTACCTCTGCATCGGGAGGTTTGAGTAAAGCCTGTGAAGAGCTGTGAGCCTTTGGGTTCATTCCCTGTCTCTCTGGAGAGACTATTGTTAAGGAGAGACTGTGTCAAGGGCAATGGCGTTATGGTATAAGAATGCACTGATGCCAGGTAAAGGTTGGGTCACGTTCATTCTACTGATCTGTGGAAACAACAGCCATAGTTGCAGAAAAATGCAGTCCTTCAGTCCGATTCCCATTAACTATATGGAAATATTCCTGTAAAGTAATGAAGCTTAGATTGACACTGGACTGTTTCTCACTGGACTGTTTCTCTAAATTAAGGATAAAACCTATGGGATTGGCAGTGTCTGGGAAGCAGAAGGCATGCCTGTCTACATTTGGATGGCCCCGTATCCTCTCTCATTCCAGCAGTCTGTTACTTCCTCTTTCTCGCTTAAGACTGCAATTAGCACTTTTTTATGACTTTGAAATGCTAGAAGGGGGAACCATGATGGATAGTAATGTAGATGCTTGAACTTTTGGGGAACATTCTTTTCATATAGTGGTGGTGCCAGCTGCTTCTTTGGCTCTGTCTGGTTAATGCTTTTGCTCTTGATGGTTTTGAAAAATGAATGCTTGCTGAAACCAAGATATCAAGGTTATTTTAAGTCTAACCAACAGTAGAGTAAGTGCCTGCAATCAAGTGCCTTGTTCTTCAATAAGGGGCAGAAGTTTTAAGGCTTGTCTTTCAGTAGTCACTACTCAACATGATAACGAAATACTCTATCAAATATAATATGTTACATTATATTATATTTTGTGGCTATTAACTCTTGCATCTAAACCCATTCTAAACGTGAGCAATTAAGAGGATCTCCTGTATGGTGTTTTCTTGAGGGATGTGATTCCTCCAGCTCTGACTTTGCTTGTCAACCTAGCATTTTTTGATGGTCTCTTTAATTAGATGCCTGCCACCTTGGTTCACAATACATTATGTGCCATCTATACATGTTCTAACACAAGCATCAGGCTTACTAAAATTTATTTTTTCTCCTAGTTAAAATTGCCAGTTTCATTCCAATATGTTAAATAAAACTGACTTTTTTTTTTTAAATTAAGGATAATTTCTTTTTTAGTCACTTGGATTTCAGAATCAGGTTTGCATGTAACAAAAACTAGCTCCAAGGTACTGGCAAAGTGATCAGCTGTAGACTTCAAACTTGAGGTGCTTAAGACCGTGATTACGTAGTTTCTTAGAGCTGAAAATTTTTCTGTGGGTAGTTGCACTGCAGAGGTGCTTTTGGTGTTTGAGGAACAAAACTTAAATAGTGAGGAGCTTATGTAGAAATAATATAAAGCTTAATTATTTGTGAGAAGCAGGGCAGAGACATTACAAAGGTTCAAGGTGAAAGTGGTGATGACAAAACTAGCTAGCAGAGTCTTTAGTGGGTTGTTCTGGATGCTGATAGTATGGAAAAACATGAAAAGACCTCTGATTAATTTTATTGTACATTAAAAATAACTGAATATTACACATCTGTCTTTTGTTGATTTAATTGTGAATGTTATGTTTTGTAGTATTACTTCAAACAAACCCTTTTAAAGTGAATTACAATGCGAGAATGTTGTTTTGACATGGGAGGTGTGAAAATAAGTTGTTTTTTGTGGTGAAACAACGCTCCCTAATGTTAATGCAACATTGTGTCAAGTGCAATGATGTTGTGGCATAATAATGCACTGATGCCAGGTAAAGGTTGGGTCACGTTCATTCTACTGATCTGTGGAAATAACAGCCATAGCTGCAGAAAAATGCAGTCCTTCAGTCCAATTCCCATTAACTATATGGAAATATTCCTATAAAGTAATAAAGCTTAGATTGACACTGGACTATTTCATACATAGAAAAAGGAGCTGCTATAAATTTTACTGGGCTTAGATATCAATGAGATCTGATTCGTGACCTTATAGCAGTGCATGTTAGTCTAAGGGTTGAAGAAAGAGGATCCCAAGCTACCAGGATAGTAGCTTAATGTTGATGACATCAGTTAAGACCCAAGTTCAGGAAAAAAACACCCATGGCCCAACCTTCTATATGAAATCGAATCATTTTACTCTCTAAGTCATTGCTCTTGGCACATCTAAATATCAGCTACATTATTTGAAAAGTGCTTGATAGGTAAATAGTAGTACTAACAAAAAGATAAATGCATTGTTTGAAGGGCATAAATGTATTTTTTCCCTTGAGGAAAGCTCTGTTGACAAGGGATCAATCTAATTATTGTTTGTTTGTTTGTCTTTTTTAAAGCTCAGTAAGAGTAGCTGTTAGGCAATGTAAATATTTTATTATTGTAACCTCTGCTGTATGAAGAAAATGCTGAAGAAAAGATACCAAATTTTAATTCTTCAGGCCTAGTCTATCTGTCCTCTTTTTTTTTTTTTCCTTTTTTTTTATTTCCTCCGCCCTGATATGAGGACACAGTGTTTCACCCACTGGTTCTGTGTCCACAGAGGGTATATATGAACCTTTCATTAGCAGGCCATCACTTTCCATCCTGAAAAAACCAGCTGTATTTATTGACTTCCATGTTGATGTCATACCATTGAGGAACTGTGTGGAAAAGAACAGAGAAAAGAACCTCATAGTATCATGGCATAATTCCTCCGTGCATATGTAGTGCTGGTCCCCTGTCTCAAAAAGGATGTGGTAGAACTAGTAAAAGTTATAGAAAGGGGTGAAAAACTGACGGAAGCTATGGAGTTTGCTCTGTGTGAGGAATGACTAAGATTCTTTGTCTTGAAAGAGGTGCATATATTGCTGTGTGTAAAATCTCAGTTGATCCAGAGAAGGTGAGTAGATAACGGCAATTCACTCGTCTCTCTAATGCAAGGTCGAGTGACCATCGCACAAAACTGCCTTGCTCACAGTAAGGAGAGTTATATGGTTTTGCGCAGTTTACGGTTAGTCTGTGGAAGTCATTGCCACAGAAGATGGATGCTGGTGGTGTACGTGGCTTCAGAAAGGATCTTTATGAATTTATGAAAGAAATGTTTATGTCTGTTAGGCATAAACCCTTGCTTCACAAAATGCCTGATCTGCAGTGTCCCTAGGACAGTTTTCTGAGAAAATATCGTTATGTGCTACTGCCCTGTAATGACTATCCCCAAACATCCACCTTTGGTCTGATAAACAAATTCTTGTAATGGCTTGAAATCAGTTAAGTAACTTTAGAATTGCCTGGCACGCTTACATTTGCTCCAAAATTTTAGAAAAGGCCCCTCTACCACTGAAAACTTCACAGTCAATTTGAAAAGCTGCATTCTACAAATTAGTTGCTTAATTTACACTTTATGTGATGCTTTTTTACTTAGTGTTTAAAGAACGCTACAAATGGGTAAGAAATGTTAATGCAGGCTGCAGATGGAGTTCCTAAAGAGCAAAGAATCAAACTTTCAGTTTCTGCCCTTCTATGTATTGACACAAATTACATAAGATTTACACTGTAAGTACAGAGGTTAAAAATGATGCCCTAGTTTTAGCTGTGTAGGTGTGCCTCTCTGCTAGGGGCTGGTTTGGTCAGAAACAATGCATTACTGATATCAGCTCTTGAAGAAAAAAAAAAACATCCAATTTTTTGTTTAAAAAAGTGGTTGTCACTGAAGAACAGGACAGGAATCCTATTTCTCTCCCATAGGAGAGACTGTCTAAGTACCTGTTTTAGACTTTAAATGTAGTCAATCATCTGCATAGGAGTTGCATATCTGAATAATTTTGTATATCTGGAGATAAGGGTCTTGACAAGAGTCACCCCCGTGAATCTGTGGTGAACTAGACAAGTGTTGGCTTTGCAAGCTTTGCATTTGGACTTTATCTTGGAAATTGTGTGAACCTGTGTTAAGCAGAAAGTTTGTCTAAACGCTTACAGTGGTTCCAACTCTGAGCATGTGAATTGATCTCCATAAACTAAATTCAGTGTAGTGGCCTTCTATTTTCTGAATAGAAATGGTTTTGGTACTTCGTGACCTGCAACAATTACGAGGTGCTGGGTTAGCTCTCTAGACTTAGAGCTCCTACTATGAAATTCAGTGTTTGTTCTCTCTCTGCAAGTAAACTAAATATTCAAATTCTGCTTTCAGAAGCAATGTCTTACAGGGCTGTACAAAAATAATGCCATTTGCAATGTGCACAACCACAGAACTGGAGAATAAATATTAGGAAATTAGGTGATCTTTTATTGAAAAATCTATTAGATGCCCTAACAGGCAAAGAATTATTTTATCTAATATTTTTCTTCAGGGCTACTGCTCTTTTTATATTGCGATAGTATTTCTTTTTCTGTACTCGGAGGGGGGAAACCCTAACAAAGTCCCAAAAACCCAAAAAACTGCTCCCAACCTCTCCTGTATTTCTAGGCTTTTGCAAATGACACTACTAGCTACCTACTCCCCACTTAATTTAGACAAGTAATAGTAGTATTTTTTCACAAATCAAAGGCAAGCCTGTCTTTATCCCCCAAATCTTTTGAAAAATCTTAGTCTTTGATGTCTTAAAACACAACAGAAAGTGAGATGGGATTTTTTGAGTGAAATAAGAATTATCAATCATCAAAATCCAGAAAGCAGTAAATCAACAAATGTTTCTTTTATTCCTGTACAACAACACGTAATGTGGAGGAGTTGCATGACTCCCAAGTTAATTTAGATATGTTAGGTGTTAAATTTGAAAACTACATGGCACATAAATGTTTCTGCTGGTTACTACCATCAGAATGTCATTGAGCAAAATTATTTAACTCTCTTCCCAGCCTCTTCTAAAGCTTAATGGTTTTAAAAATCTTGGTTAGGTGTTTTCGTTTTAAGAAGGAAAACCCGATTTGAACCATTCTATCACTTTGATTCTTTTCTTCCTTAGAAATGACATTATGTGTTGAGAATTTTTGCTCATCTTTATTTCTAAATGTTTCTAAATCATTGTGTTTTCTCCTGTTGAATGAAAGATTTAAAAGAAAATAATAGTAATTAAACATTGGAACTTATCGCTTGATTCGGTGGATTTTCCAGCACTTGAAGCCCTTCAATCAAGATCAAATGACTTTCTACTGGAGATAAAGCGTATCTTTTAGAAACTATGGGGCTGTTGAAAGCATCAGTTGGTGAAAATCAAGAGGTTCAATGAGAAGGATAATCATAGTGCTTTCTTCCAGGTTTCAGTATCTGAATTTATTGAAATTAGTGGGTTGTTTGTCAGCTAGTTCAGTCAGATTTCTCGAAAAAGTTCATAGAATAGACAATAAGCCATCATAACAGCCATTGAGACTTAGTCCTGGGACTGAACTCCCACTGATGCCCCAATTACAGCCTGAATAAGGATTTTCTTTCTGGAGTAAGACCTAACAAAGTGTGAATTGTACTGCATAAATGCATTTCCAGTGTGGGGTTAGGCAGGAGGTCAAAGGATGAGTGTCATTCACATAAATATGGGTGTGAAGTAAAAGAATTAATTTTGGTTAACTGTGCACAAAGGAATCAACAGAATTTTTAATCCCAGGAAGCCATTCATTGCTTATTTACTCTTCTAATAGCTATAAACTTTTTTTTTAATTGAAAGGAGAAATAATTCCAACTAATGAAACTCTCGAAATGATCTGTATCTCTAGAATATTTTTTTCAGTACATTTTTGGATCTCATTTTCAGAAACGTTAAACTTTGGTTTGATAACAAACTAAGGCTTCTAGTTGTCCCATGTTCAGAAGGTAAATGAGGGAGATCTTGAAAATAGGGTTTATTTACTTGAATAGGTGAACAGGTGCTGTTAAGCATAGGGGAGCCCTGGGAACCTGCTTCACTCGCAATCCCAGTTGCAAAGTTGATGTATGATTTGAACTTGTACTGGTAATTCTTTTCATAAAACCCTAGTGTAAATTAATGAGTCTTGAAGGACAGCTATATGACATCCCTCTACTTCTCTGTCACATTTTAGTTGATAGTCAGATCTCCTATTACGGCTGGCCTACGTGCGGTTCTCTGAAGCAGAGGTCTGCCCTTCAGCAGACTCTTATGGAGAATTTAAAGTTTAGGTTTTTTGCCTCTAGAATGGTGCCTGGACTTAGGAACGGATCACTTAAATTAAGCCGAGTATGCTAGTGCACCTGAACGAGAGTGTGTATTAACATTGTGTACGGGTGGGTGCTCACACATTGTGTCTAGCAGTAATGGACTGCATAAACAGTTTGCCATTTCAGCTGACCTACAGCTGAAAAAAATTATTTGGAAATGTGTAGCAACTTGCTGTATTAGATGGGGAAGCTCAGTCCACAAGAAACTGAATTGTAGGTGTGTAATTTTACCTTGAAGGTACCATTATTTCATTATGTGTAGCTTGCTGGACTTTACTGTTTTGCAGATCGTGATGATGCCTTGTTACAACTGGACATACTGAAACCTAATGCAATCAGGCCAATAAAGTGTTGAAACAACCCAGGGTTAAAGAATGCTGTGTGCTTCCCCTACAAAAGGGAAAATTGGTTCCATCTGCTCAGATTAAATGTTGATTTAGACCTCATTTTCTGAAATGCAAACCATGCTTTTGAAAGAACTGCTTGGTAAATATTTTGGTTTTATTATATGGATTTAGAAATAAATTGGAGAGAAGTTCAGACCTGTCTTGTCTTCCTTCCTCAGGAAAAGGTTTCATTCAACTGAGCGATGTATTTCAGCGTAAGTGTATACAATACAGCCCCTTTTGCCATGCTCAGCACTTTGTATAGCTGATTGAGGGCTATTAAACTCAAATTTGATGCACTGGCAGAGTTAGCTGAGTCTTATTTAACATAATTAAAATTCTGTGGTCAACTGTTTTCCCCCTGCATTCTGCAGCCGAAAAAGCCAATGCGTGCTTTGTGAATGGCCTTTGTAGACAATCTGTTTGTCTCTACTGAACTGCTTTTGTTTTTAATAGCTGTCTTCTGTATGGTCATTTCTGAATGTCTCTTCAGTGTGAGTTAAACTGCTAATACAAGTACCTAGAGTGATCTGGAGGTCTGTTCAATCTCAAGGAGCCTTAAGGTTCAAACAAGGGTCTACTGAAGAGCAAATCAGTTAATAGTTAAGACAAAATGTAGTGAGCCAAATAAAGAAACCACAGTTCACACAGCTGACATCATCCTATAATATCTCCCAGACAACACTGTGCTTTATAATGTGTTTGATGCATTTTTTTTTTCTGCTGTAGACACAAAGATTTCAATTGACTTGAGTGCTTCAGAGGCCAAATTCTCAAAGGTATTTGAGTACTTAAAGGTACACATAGAAATTTCTTGGGATTAAAAAATAATGCCTAGGCACTTCATTCCTGTTTGTGATTTTAGGGACATCTATTTGCATTCCTAGAGACTGAAATACTTTAGAAGTCCAATAGGCAAGAAGGTCTTTAATTTTCTGCGAGGTCTGTCAGACACCCTTTTGCGGCTACACAAAACGTCAGAGTGGAAAGCGGTGAGAAAAGAGTGGAAGCTGAAGAGCCGATGTTACAGAGCTTGTTTAGCACAGTGAGCAGAGCACTTGACACTTGGTGCTTGTTTATGCTGGTATGAGGTACAGGATGAAAAATTGTGACTGTCTGATGTTTAAAACATGACTGAATGCTTGTTCTCTGACATTCTTAGTGTTTATGTTGACGGCCAGCATATAGAGAGAGATCTCAGACATTCCCTGCTAGCACAGGCTCCTCTCAGACACCGGAGTCACTTATGAGGCTTTTACCAGCTCTTTTCTTGGAAGGCAAAGATGAGAATTGGCTGCCATTTTTGCAGAAGTACCCTATTCCCTGAAACAGTGGTAAGGTAATTTTCTGTCTGTATGCTCCCTGCTAATTTTTGTAGGCTGGATTGCACCCTTTGAAGAGAAAGTGTTCTGAAAAAGCTGTAGGAAGGAAAAAACATGGGAGGGTTTCTTTCCAAGTAGCCAAAATATTAAAAAGAATAATAAGAAAAAAAGGGGGGGAGCCTCACTTCTGTGTTAATGTATAACCCCTCCACCTGTTTGTCTAGCTTCTTCCCCTGTTTCTCAGGCTGGGTGTTAGTGTTTGCACTCCCAAAGGCTGATTTTCAAACAGCCACTGTGGAAGTTCTGCTGCACAGAATTGTCAGCCTGGGAGAAACCCACGGTTTGGGGACAGTCCTGCCTGTGTGCCTCAAGGGTACTCACATGGCCACAGATCATAATTTATATAAGGCAGGAATTCCTTAACCGTAGTGCTGTAGGTAGTCAAAACTTTGATCAGCATTTAGGTTAGCTTTGTTGTGATTTATCATGATGTAGCCTGTCGTTTAACTTCCATCATCATTATGAGAGGAATGTGATTTTTATGCTGATTACTTAGGCTAATACGGCATTGTTGTGATGGTAATGATTAACTCTGTGTCTAGGGAGTGCAAAATAACGTCTTACAGCAGTGATGAGTTGCATTGCTTAGAGCTAGCTGGAAAGTAGTTTAACTGTCTGCCCTAAATGTTGTAACGGTATTAATATATTTAGAACTGAATTGATATTGATAGCTATTGTTTAGCAATCCATTTTGTTACAATCTCGTTATGACATGGGTCAGATTTTGTATCTTTAGTGCATTTTTAGAGCCCTATAAACTTTTTTCTAAAGTAATTAATAGCCATGATAGTAATTAACATGTTAAGGTTTCCAGGTATACTAGAACCCCTGTCAGAAAGTAGAGAGTCTTAAGGAGACAGGTAAAAACATTCAGCGGGAGCCTGTCTTCAGAGTTGTCTTGCTTCTTTAGAAACGGGGATTTTAATGCTGGTTTGAAATTGTGCTTGGTGTTGAAGAGAAAGTGCATTTAGGGAAATATGGCTTTTATTACAAAGGGCTTTGCGTATGGGAAATTGGAAAATGTTTTCAGTGATTTCTCACAGTAACTCTGAATGCTGTGGGGGGAAAAAACCAGATGACCTATCAGTTTGGCGTTCCTGTAGCAAATCTGAAGGGAAAGCTCAGCTCGCCAACACAACTGTGGAGCTTACCAAAGCCCAAAGGGTGATTAAAGCCTTTCAGCAGTATTTTACTCTTAGTCCCATCACGCTTAGGTATGTCTTCCAGTTAGCTATCCCGATCATGCTCTGCGGGGGTGCAGAATCTAGGGAGAAGCAGAAGGATATATCAGGATGTTTAATCAACTTGGGTGACTTGTTTAGGACTGCTTTAATAAGATTATTAGGAAAGTCAGTCCTTTTGTCCTCCTAATTAATAATATAATAATAAATTTCAAGGACCAGCTCCTGCTTTGGTCAATGCAGAGACTATACGGTTTTGCTTTCAAATGTATCAATCAGGATTGAGATTCTCTAGCACCACTAAGTCCTGTCCAGCAAGAGAGAAGTTGCTCCCTCTTTAAAAACGCGACTCTCTTCCAGTCAATATATATGCTGTACGTTGCTGCTTTTCTGTTGCTTTGCTGACCATGCCTAAATTGCTAAACTTGGTCTGTTCGTTACCTCATAATCATTACAGACAGTCAAGTCTCTCTTCATCTGTAGGTGAAGATAAAAATTACAAGGTGTGGATGGACATCACAAGTGTCTTTTCTCAAGAATAGCTCATGTCTGTAGCGGTTGCTGGCCCAGATAAAACACTGTTGTAGAAGCAGCATACCAACATTAGTCTACTAAGACAGGTATGATGGAGCTCGGTCATTGGGATGTGTGTATCTCATTCTTAAAACGGAAATTCTGACAAGTACAGCTTAGACTCACCAGTAGACATGATGGTGTGTGGACATCAGCCCATGTACTGAGAGTTCCCACCCAGTGAATGTATTGATGTGTTGAATCTGTTGGAGGAAAATGCTCATGGATGTAGCTTTAAATAATTATAAGCAGTATTGTGTTTACTTAAGCAGTACAGCATGGGCAATTCCAAATTTAGGATGGAGGCAGATAGTGAGAATCTTGAGCTTCACGAAGCCTAGCTTTTCCCTATTCCCTATATGGCTGCAGAGTATTGCAGGGGAAGCTACGTGGAAATGTCTGCTTTTTCCTTCATTAACTAGTTTCAAACTATAGCAGCTGTGAAATGAGAAGGGTCGGTAGGGTTCTGGTTGGTTAAACGGCCTTTGATTACTTCCCTTAGTAGTGCTGAAAGTTGTATGATTCCAGGTCTAGCTCTGAGATTAGGGAAATGTAAAGATAACATTTGGTGGTGAGGTCCCATCAGCCTCATACAGAAAGTAGTAACATCAAACCTGCAGGCCTCTGCCTGAGGAGAACATATTAAATATAGGAACTTATCTCATGATATGTTTTGTAAGGCCTTCATGAGCTAGAAAACCCCAGCATGTCCTAAACATGTCAAGCAGAAACGTGAGCCTACTGTACAGCCTGCGCATACAGAACTGAACTTAGGTGAATTCCTGAAGAAATGGTTCTGTGTATACCTTCACCGAAGCCGTGCCAGCACGCTGCTTTTCTGACTCTGTTCCCCTTTGGAAGTTCTTCCTGATGTTTTCCTAACTATTCAGATGCAATAATAATAATAATAATGTTTGATCGTGACTAACCATGGAAAAGGACACAAGAATAATGGTGCTACAACTCCAATTAGAATACGCTGAAGGTTAAAGTTTGACTTGTAATTATAGTGATGGCCTCATTGTAAAAGGCTACCTTTTTTTCTTATAGGAGAGACGTAAATTTGAGCTCATTTCTCTTTCACGTTTTCTTTCCCTGTGAAAGGAGACAGAATCAGAATTCAGAAATTAATTTTCAAGATCTATTAATTGGCAATATCTTAGTCTTTGAAAGGAGGCATATGGTGATTTTATGTTAAAATGGGAAGGAATGGAAGGATATACAATCCAATTGGGAAACTGAGAGCGAGACACTGTACCTTTGATAGAGCCTTAAAAGCTTTTTAGAGATGCTATAGGACAGCTCAAACACAAGCATGTGTAAGAAAGGCAGTGGCGACTGTTTAATAGTAAGACCTTGAATGTCCCTTTTGCTATTCATGCGTCACTGATATTATTTACATCTCTATAACCATACTCTAGGGCTGTGCCAAGATTTTTAAGTCTCCCCCCTCCAGCTAATTGATTATCTGATGTGGGCCGCTTTGACTTGGCGGTATCATATATACACAGAATGAGGTACAGGGGCAGCTGGCATGCTCATTTCTAATTTCAATGTTTGGCAGCTTCCGAAATCAGCACGGGGCATACTGAAACACTTGGCACTTCACCCAAAAGTAATGAAGTCTTTCACCTAACCCAGTGTGAGGGTAAACAGGATGTTAGCCAGAGTTGCTTTGGTGTCAGATATCAGATTAAGGATAAAATGCACAATAATTTATGGACTGAACTAAAAGTTCCTCTTTTACTGTTCCATTTTTAGGAACATTACATTATTAGTAATACATTTGTATGTTTTCTTTGTAATTAAGTTGTAAATTATTATCTTTATAGGACTATAGAACAATAATTGAAATATTTCTTCAGTATAAAGCTAGTTTCTTCTTCTGCTTGACAGATCAAGGAGATGATGAACAGTTTCCCTGGTAGTACACATGCTGTGGCTTCAGCATTCTTGCCTAACTTGTGTTTCTCAACTTTTGCTTCTGTAGACCCTTGCCAAATTTATTCTACATGAAATGCCAATATGAGACTAAATTTTGAGAGAAAGAATTATGAAACAAATGGATGCACGTAATGGCACAGAACAGAATATTGTTTTATCAACTAATGCAGTATTTACCAGTACTAATAAAGTGAGTAATAAAGTACTGGGAAAAATGACACTGAAAATTGCTCTGCAATGTAGTTGTCTTGTTGAAGACAGAAGGTATAATTGGTCTAATGTGGACTTCTAAGCATTTGGTAAGGACCTGAGATATTATTAATTTAGCTATAGAAGAGGAGGTTAATTCTGGAAGTGTATGTAACTAAGTGCCCAGGGAGACAACACAATTTTACAAGGATGTGTAATGTAAACAGGATTCTACAATTCTGTCCTCAACAAAATTTCATTTTATATTTTAATGCATGAACTTAGCACAGAAATGCAGATTTCTACCTATAAGGTAGAGGACTAGAATGATAAAATAGTGTGAACAGACTAATAGTGAACAGACTAGTTCAAAGAGAAAAGTCATGCATTTGGGGAGTAACGGTCATCAAAATTTCCACTGTGAGATGGGGATCCAACAGGTAGAAACCCTGGAAAAGGAGAAAGTCTTGAGTTTTATTCAATCAGTGAAGGACTGAGCCTTCAATGTGGCATAACTGCATTTAAACAAACAAACAACACTCTCCTCCCCCAAAGAAATAATAACAGATATCGGGAGAGAATACTAATGCCATTGTGCAGGGTATTGCTAAAGCCTTATCTGGGGTACTGCATCGCAGTGTTCAAAACAGTGAATTCCTGCT